>NC_057798.1:45972826-45986642 GCF_018294505.1 Triticum aestivum | reverse complement strand
GTACCCAAAAACTTCCAGAACAGAACCTAGACCGGGAGTTCCGCTGCCGCAAGCCTCTGTAGCCACCAAAAACCAATCGGGACCCTGTTTCGGCAGCCTGCCGGAGGGGGATCCCATCACCGGAGGTCATCTTCATCATCCCGGCGCTATCCATGACGAGGAGGGAGTAGTTCACCCTCGGGGCTGAGGGTATGTACCAGTAGCTATGTGTTTGATCTCTCTCTCTCTCTCGTGTTCTCTCTCGTGTTCCTCTATGGCACGATCTTGATGTATCCCGAGCTTTGCTATTGTAGTTGTATCTTATGATGTTTCTCCCCCTCTACTCTCTTGTGATGAATTGAGTTTCCCCTTTGAAGTTATCTTATCGGATTGAGTCTTTTATGAGAACACTTGATGTATGTCTTGCAATCCACTTGATGTATGTTTTGGTGATCAACTTGCGGGTTTCGTGACATTGGGAACCTATGCATAGGGGTTGGCACACGTTCTTGACTCTCCGGTAGAAACTTTGGGGCACTCTTTGAAGTACTTTTATGTTGGTTGGATGAATCTGAGATTGTGTGACAAATATCGTATAATCATGCCCATGGATACTTGAGGTGACAATGGAGTATCTAGGTGACATTAGGGTTTTGGTTGATTTGTGTCTTAAGGTGTTATTCTAGTATGAACTCTATGACGGATTGAGCGGAAAGAATAGCTTTATGTTATTTTACTACAAACTCTTGAAGAGATAGAACAGAAAGGATAACTTTGAGGTGGTTTCGTACCCTACCATAATCTCTATGTTTGTTCTCTGCTATTAGTGGCTTTGGAGTGACTCTTTGTTGCATGTTGAGGGCTTGTTATATGATCTAGCTATGTTATTATTGTTGAGAGAACTTGCACTAGTGAAAGTATGAACCCTAGGCCTTGTTTCCTATCATTGCAATACCGTTTACGCTCACTTTTACCGCTCGCTACCTTGCTGTTTTTATTATTTCAGATTACAAAAACCTATATCTACTATCTATTTTGCACTTGTAATACCATCTCTTCGTCAAACTAGTGCACCTATACAATTTACCATTGTATTGGGTGTGTTGGGGACACAAGAGACTCTTTGTTATTTGGTTGCAGGGTTGCTTGAGAGAGACCATCTTCATCCTACGCCTCCTACGGATTCATAAACCTTAGGTCATCCACTTGAGGGAAATTTGCTACTGTCCTACAAACCTGTGCACTTGCAGGCCCAACAACGTCTACAAGAAGAAGTTTGTGTAGTAGACATCAAGCTCTTTTCTGGTGCCGTTGCTGGGGAGGCTAGGTAAAGGGTACTCACACTCCGTCACTAAGCTCTTTTCTGGCGAGGGGAGTGCTTGAAGGTATATCTTTAGATCTTGCAGTTGAATCATTTTGTTTCTTGTTTTAGCACTAGTTTAGTTTATAAAAGAAAACTACAAAAAAATGGAGTTGAGTTTGTCTCATACGCTTCATCTTTTTAATATCTTTCGTGAGTATGATGGAAAGGAAAATTATACTCAAGTACTAGAAGAAGAATTACATAGAATTCTTGGCATAAAATATGTGAATGATGAGCATGATTGCAATGTTGTTAGTATGAATTCCTTGAATATCCATGATGCTGATGATATGCAAAGCCACAAGCTTGGGGAAGCTATGTTGATGAATATGATATTTTTAGTCCCCCAAGCTTTGATGAGCAAATTTACTATGATGAAAGCATGCCTCCTATCTATGATGATTATTGTGATGACACGTATGCTTTAAAGAATAATGATAATCATGAAACGTGTCATCTTGATCTTAATTTTCAATCACATGATAGTTATTTTGTTGAGTTTGCTCGCACTACTATTCATGAGAAGAAATTTGCTTATATTGAGAATAGTAAATTTTCTATGCTTGTAGATCATGAAAAGAATGTTTTAGGTGTTGGTTATATTGTTGAATTCATTCATGATGCTACTGAAAATTATTATGAAGGAGGAACATATGCTTGTAGGAATTGCAATGATATCAAGTTTCCTCTCTATGTGCTTAAATTCTTGAAGCTATGCTTGTTGTACCTTCCTATGCTAGTTGATTATTGTTCCCATAAGTTGTTTGCTCACAAAATCCCTATGCATAGGAAGTGGGTTAGACTTAAATGTGCTAGTCATATGCTTCATGATGCTCCCGTTATGTTTCAATTCTTATCTTTTATGTGAGCATCATTGTCATCATCATGCCTAGCTAGAAAGGCATTAAAGAAAAGCGCTTGTTGGGAGAAAACCCAATATTTATCCTTACTGTTTTTGTGTGTCCACATGATTATGCTACTGTAGTAATCATGTTTCATAGCTTTTGTTTCAATAAAGTGCCAAGTAGAACCTTTGGGAAGACTTGGGTGAAGTTTATGTGATCTTGCTGTAAAAAACAGAAACTTTTGCACTCACGAGAGTGGCTTCCATTTCTTACTGGAGAGTGATTTTAGGTTGATTCTTTCTTAAGATGATTAATAGACAAATTACTCAGGTTCACCAATTTATTTCATAATTTTTGGGGTTCCAGAAGTATACGTTTGATACAGATTACTACAGACTGTTTTGTTTTTGACAGATTCTGTTTTCATTGTGTTGTTTGCTTATTTTGATGCATCTATGGCTAGTATTAAGTGGTATGAACCATAGAGAAGTTAGAATACAGTAAATATTACACCAATATGAATTTAGAATGAGTTCATTACAGTACCTAAGTGGTGGTTTTATTTTCTTATACTAACGGAGCTTACAAGTTTTGTTTGAGTTTTGTGTGGTTGAAGTTTTCAAGTTTTGGGTAAAGATTCGATGGACTATGGAATAAGGAGTGGTAAGAGCCTAAGCTTGGGGATGCCCAAGGCACCCCAAGGTAATATTCAAGGACAACCAAGCAACTAAGCTTGGGGATGCCCCGGAAGGCATCCCCTCTTTCGTCTTCGTTCATCGGTAACTTTACTTGGAGCTATATTTTTATTCACCACATGATATGTGTTTTGCTTGGAGCGTCATTTTATTTTGCTAGTTTTTGCTTTATGTTAGTCAGAATAATGTTTTGCATCTTTAGTTCCAATAAAAAAGTCAAGGATAGCCTTTGCCATGCTTATTTTGCTAGTTTGCATGTTGCTGTTTGAAAACAGAAAGTTTACCGCTGTTGCAAAAATTCCCTAGAAAAGTCAGAGCATGGTATAACATTGAATCTTTATGCATATTAAGCTCTCATAAATTTATTACAGTGGGAATTTTAGTTCATAATTTTTGGAGTCAGGGAAGTATTGATACTCTTGCATTCTTTACAGACTGTACTGTTTTGACAGATTGCTGTTACGGTTGCATTGTTTGCATATGTTTGCTTGTTTAATGATTCTATTTGAGGATAGGAGTATTAAATATGCAGAGGCATTTAGTATTCAATGTTGAATAATAATTTTAGTGATTTGTTACAGTAGAAGATGATAAGGTTTTGCATTGGTTTATACTAACCTATCTTACGAGTTCTTGTTGAGTTTGTCGTGAATGAAGCTTTTGACAAAAAGAAGAGAAACCATGACATGAGAGGAATTAAGGAGACACAAAAGTTAAAGCTTGGGGATGCCCAAGGCACCCCAAGATAATATTTTAAGAAGTCTCAAGCATCTAAGCTTGGGGATGCCCCGGTAGGCATCCCACCTTTCTTCTTCAACAACTATCAGTTAGTATCGGTTGAGCCTAAGTTTTTGCTTCTTCACATGAGTTGTGCTATCCTTGCATTGTAGTTTTCTTTAGCTTTGCTTGCTGTTTGAATAAGTATCAAGATCTGAAATTCTTTAATGAGAGAGAGCCATACACAAATTGGAATTTGCTAGAATACTCTATGTGCTTCACTTATATCTGTTAGAGCACGGTGGTGGATTTGTTTTAAAGAAACTATTGACCTCTCATGCTTCACTTAGATTATTTTGAGAGTCGTTAATAGCATGGTAATTTGCTTAAAGATAATATACTTGGTATTCAAGATATGTGAAACTTTCTTATGAGTGTGTTGGATACTAAGATAAGTTTGATGCTCGATAATTGTTTTGAGATATGGAGGTGATAATATCAAAGCAATGCTAGTTGGGGTGATTATGAATTTAAAGAATGCTTGTGTTGAAGTTTGTGATTCCCGTAGCATGCACGTATGGTGAACCACTTTGTGATGAAGTCGGAGCACAATTTTATTTATTGATTGTCTTCCTTATGAGTGGCAGTCGGGGATGAGCGATGGTCTTTTCCTACCAATCTATCCCCCTAGGAGCATGCGTGTAGTGCTTTGGTTTTTGATGACTTCTAAATTTTTGCAACAAGTGCATGAGTTCTTTTGATTAATGTTGAGTCCATGGATTATACGCACTCTCACCCTTCCACCATTGCTAGCCTCTCTAATACCGCGCACTTTTAACCGGTATCATACACCCACCATATACCTTCCTCAAAACAGCCACCATACCTACCTATCATGGCATTTTCATAGCCATTCCGAGATATATTGTCATGCATTACTTTTGTCATATTGCTTTTTGCATGAACATGTAGTTGACATTGTATTTATGGCAAGGCCACCTTTATAATTTTCATACATGTCGCTCATGATTCATTGCATATCCCGGTACACCGCCGGAGGCATTCATATAGAGTTATATTTTGTTCTAAGTATCGAGTTGTAATTGTTGAGTTGTAAGAAAAATAAAAGTGTGATGATCATCATTATTAGAGCATTGTCCCAGTGAGGAAAGGATGATGAAGACTATGATTCCCACATAAGTCGGGATGAGACTCCGGACTTTATGAAAAATAAAAGAGGCCAAAAAAGCCCAAATAAAAATAGTGGCCATAAAAAAGAGGGAAAAAAGAGAAAGGCCAAATAAAAAATGAGAGAAAAAGAGAGAAGGGACAATGCTACTATCCTTTTTCCACACTTGTGCTTCAGAGTAGCACCATGATCTTCATGATAGAGAGTCTCATATGTCGTCACTTTCATATACTAGTGGGAATTTTTCATTATAGAACTTGGCTTGTATATTCCAATGATGGGCTTCCTCAAAAGTGCCCTAGGTCTTCGTGAGCAAGCAAGTTGGATGCACACCCACTTAGTTTCTTTTTGAGCTTTCATATACTTATAGCTCTAGTGCATCCGTTGCATGGCAATCCCTACTCACTCACATTGATATCTATTGATGGGCATCTCCATAGCCCGTTGATACGCCTAGTTGATGTGAGACTATCTTCTCCTTTTTTGTCTTCTCCACAACCACCATTCTATTCCACCTATAGTGCTATGTCCATGGCTCACGCTCGTGTATTGCGTGAAAGTTCAAAAAGTTTGAGATTACTAAAGTATGAAACAATTGCTTGGCTCGTCATCGGGGTTGTGCATGATTAAATACTTTGTGTGATGAAGATAGAGCTTAGCCAGACTATATGATTTTGTAGGGATAACTTTCTTTAACCATGCTATTTTGAAAAGACATGATTGCTTTGATTAGTATGCTTGAAGCATTACTACTTTTATGTCAATATGAACTTTTGTCTTGAATCTTTCGGATCTGAATATTCATACCACAATTAAGAAGATTTACATTGAAATTATGCCAAATTATCATTCCGCATCAAAAATTCTTTTTTTTATCATTTACCTACTCGAGGACGAGCAGGAATTAAGCTTGGGGATGCTTGATACGTCTCCAACGTATCTATAATTTTTGATTGCTCCATGCTACTTTATCTACTATTTTAGGCAATATTGGGCTTTATTATCCACTTTTATATTATTTTTGGGACTAACCTATTAACCGGAGGACCAGCCCAGATTTGCTGTTTTATGCCTATTTCAGTGTTTCGAGGAAAAGGAATACCAGACGGAGTCAAAATGGAACGAAATTAACTAGAGAAGTTAATTTTGGAAGGAAAGCTACCTGATGGACTTGGACCCCACGTCAGGAGCCAAGGGAGGTGCTCACGAGGGTGCCCCCCCTGGGTGCACCCCCTGCCTCGTGGGACCCCCGTAGCTCCACCGACGTACTTCCTGCACCCATATATACCTACGTACCCAAAAACTTCCAGAACAGAACCTAGATTGGGAGTTTCGCCACCGCAAGCCTCTGTAGCCACCAAAAACCAATCGGGACCCTGTTCCGGCACCCTGCCGGAGGGGGATCCCATCACCAGAGGCCATCTTCAGCATCCCGGCGCTATCCATGACGAGGAGGGAGTAGTTCACCCTCGGGGCTGAGGGTATGTACCAGTAGCTATGTGTTTGATCTCTCTCTCTCGTGTTCTCTCTCGTGTTCCTCTATGGCACGATCTTGATGTATCCCGAGCTTTGCTATTGTAGTTGGATCTTATGATGTTTCTCCCCCTCTACTCTCTTGTGATGAATTGAGTTTCCCCTTTGAAGTTATCTTATCGGATTGAGTCTTTTATGAGAACACTTGATGTATGTCTTGCAATCCACTTGATGTATGTTTTGGTGATCAACTTGCGGGTTTCGTGACATTGGGAACCTATGCATAGGGGTTGGCACACATTCTTGACTCTCCGGTAGAAACTTTGGGGCACTCTTTGAAGTACTTTTATGTTGGTTGGATGAATCTGAGATTGTGTGACGCATATCGTATAATCATGCCCATGGATACTTGAGGTGACAATGAAGTATCTAGGTGACATTAGGGTTTTGGTTGATTTGTGTCTTAAGGTGTTATTCTAGTATGAACTCTATGATGGATTGAGCGGAAAGAATAGCTTTATATTATTTTACTACGAACTCTTGAAGAGATAGAACAGAAAGGATAACTTTGAGGTGGTTTCGTACCCTACCATAATCTCTACGTTTGTTCTCTGCTATTAGTGGCTTTGGAGTGACTCTTTGTTGCATGTTGAGGGCTTGTTATATGATCTAGCTATGTTATTATTGTTGAGAGAACTTCCACTAGTGAAAGTATGAACCCTAGGCCTTGTTTCCTATCATTGCAATACCGTTTACGCTCACTTTTACCGCTCGCTACCTTGCTGTTTTTATTATTTCAGATTACAAAAACCTATATCTATTATCTATTTTGCACTTGTATTACCATCTCTTCGCCGAACTAGTGCACCTATACAATTTACCATTGTATTGGGTGTGTTGGGGACACAAGAGACTCTTTGTTATTTGGTTGCAGGGTTGCTTAAGAGAGACCATATTCATCCTACGCCTCCTACGGATTGATAAACCTTAGGTCATCCACTTGAGGGAAATTTGCTATTGTCCTACAAACCTGTGCACTTGCAGGCCCAACAACGTCTACAACAACGAGTCAAATTTGTAGACATTGTTGTAGACGTTGTTGGGCCTGTTGTTGTAGACGTTGTTTGTAGATGTTGTTGTAGACGTTGTTGGGCCTGTTGTTGTTTGGCCTATGTATAGAGTTCGTACTAGAATAACACCTTAAGACACAAATCAACCAAAACCCTAATGTCACCTAGATACTCCGTTGTCACCTCAAGTATCCGTGGGCATGATTATACGATATGCATCACACAATCTCGGATTCATCTATTCAACCAACACAAAGTACTTCAAAGAGTGCCCCAAAGTTTCTACCGGAGAGTCAAGAACGTGTGCCAACCCCTATGCATAGGTTCATGGGCGGAACCCGCAAGTTGGTCACGAAAACATACATCAAGAGGCACATGATATTTTATTGTCACCACAGATAAGCAAGGCAAGACATACATCAAGTGTTCTCATAAAAGACTCAATCCGATAAGATAACCTCAAAAGGAGAAACTCAATTCATCACAAGAGAGTAGAGGGGGAGAAACATCATAAGATCCAACTATAATAGCAAAGCTCGGGATACATCAAGATCGTGACATAGAGGGAACACGAGAGAGAGAGAGAGGGAGAGAGAGAGAGAGAGATCAAACACATAGCTACTGGTACATACCCTCAGCCTCGAGGGTGAACTACTCCCTCCTCGTCATGGAGAGCGCCGGAATGATGAAGATGGCCACCGGTGAAGGATCCCCCCCCCCCCTCCAGCGGTCTTTTGACTTGATCTCCAAGCCTCCAGGATGATATTCTTCCAAAAAAATCACGATTCCGAAGGTTTCATTCCGTTTGGACTCCGTTTGATATTCCTTTTCCTCGAAATACTAAAACAGGCAATAAAACAGCAATATGGGTTGGGCCTCCGGTTAATAGGTTAGTCCCAAAAGTAATATAAAAGTGTATAATAAAGCCCATAATCCTTCAAAACAGATAATATAATAGCATGGAACAATCAAAAATTATAGATATGTTGGAGACGTATCAGGCCTTAGCACGACGACTTTCCGACTATCTACTACAACAAGTTGTGCCCGACTCCGGAATGGAGGGGCGATGGTGGCGGCGCGTCTTTGGCTCGCTTCAGTGCTTGTAGTCATTGTTAGGTGGTCTACGAATTTGAATGTAATTTTTATTATTTCTAATATTCGTTATACTACCATGATTGAAGATGAATAGATCAAAGATTTTCTTGCAAAAAGTAAAAATAAGTGATACATGTGCCAAAGTCTAACTCTCGACCACGATGGAATATCGACCGCCATCTTGAATACTTATGCAAATCTATCTCAGGAAGTTTTTGTTTTTTTGCGGGAACTGAAAGAATTCCAATTGCGCAGACTTCCAATAAAATGTTAGCTCCTAATAGACTTGAGCTCTTCAAAAAAGATCGAGCTTGTTGTACCTGCTCAAAGGGGGTGCAAATACGAAGTTTTTTCACTCTTCCAAAAACTCAATTACCGAAAAAGACTTTCGCCCTGCTTTATAAATAAAGCAAACTGCCAGAAAGCACACAAACAGAGTCAAGTCCACACACACACACCCAAGTCTCACAAACAAGTACAAAGGTTTTGCTGAGGGCACGGCTCAACAAGCCCAGAAAAGAAAAAAAGACAGAACACATCGGACAAGGAAATCGCCTAGTCTGGCCCCGACGGAGGTGGCGGGGGCGGTGGCGACAGGCGGACGGCCATCAATCGAAGGTCGGCGATGAAGGCTGAGATGGCGTCGCGGTCCAGGGGGCGGTTAAGCGGCCGCCAAAGCTGCAAGAAATCTGAGAGTTTGAACAGAGTGTCAGTAGACCGACGAAGAGGAGAGCGCTGAATCACTATCTTATTGCGGACAGTCCAGAGGGTCCAGGCGAGGACCCCAATCTCGAGCCACCTGATGTGGGGAGAGTTCGCGGGGGACATCTGGAGTTCGGCAAATAAGTCCGGAAGTTGGTGTGACACCAATCTCCACCGACCGCTTCGCGAAAACAGCTCCAGAGGAACTGGGCGGAAATGCAGGAGAAGAAAATATGGTTCGAGTCTTCCGGAACGCCACATAGCGGGCAGATGCCCGTCCCTGGGCCATTTCGCTTGCGCACCTCCACCCCGGACGGGATCCGACCGCAAATCCATTGCCACATGAAGATACAGATCTTCAAGGGCAGGCGGATGGACCAAACCATCGAAAGGGGGAGAGGGGCGGCGGAAGGTGCTATGGCCGCGTACAGCGACTTGGTGGAGAATTGGCCCGAAGGCTCAAGGCGCCAACGCACCAGGTAGGGGCCATCATCCACCAATGACTCGTGAAGAGCAACACAGTCAAGCAACTCACGCCAGGCGGCGGATTCCATGGGCCAAAGGCCCGCCGGAAAGCAAGGCGCCCTAAGTCAAGAAGGGCCCTATCAACAGAAATCACAAGGTCGACGGAGATGGAGAAGAGGCCAGGGAAGCGAGCCACGAAGGGGGTGTCCCCGGCCCAACGATTAAACCAGAACAGTGTCGATGCACCAGAGCCCACCAAGATGGAGGTCCCGATACGGAGAACCGGAAGAAGCAGGACAATCGACTGCCAGAACTGAGAGCCTCCAGACTTTTGGCAAAAGGCGAGGGGCTGTCCGCGCAAGTATTTGTTCCCGATGATGTCAAGCCAAAGTCCACCATGCCCTTGCGAGATTCGCCAAAGCCAGCGAGAGAGGAGGGCGATATTCATCCGTTTAGAGCACATGATGCCAAGGCCCCCCTGCTCGCGGGGCTTGCAAATGTCAGCCAACTGACCATGTGATACTTCTTCTTATCGTTGTCGCCCAGTAAAAGCGGGACTGGATCTTGGCAATCTCCTTGTGAAGGGTCTCGTGGAGGCTGTAGAAGCTCATGAGAAACAATAGGAGGCTGGAGAGGGAAGAGTTGGTGAGGATAGTCCGGGCCGCTTTGGACAGCCACCTCCCCTGCCAGGGCTCGACACGTGTTTGGAGCTTGGCCATGGAGGGGCGCAAGTCCGCGACGGTGAGCCAGGAGTCACTAAAGGGCGTCCCTAGGTAGGTTGTGGGGAAGGAGCCCATGCGGCAATTAAGCCTGTTGGCGATGGCCAAGGACGCAGCGGGACAGTATCCCATCACCATCACATCACTCTTGTCGAAGTTAATCTTGAGGCCCGACATCTGTTGGAAGCAGAGAAGGAGGAACTTGAGGTTGGAGATATCACCCTCCGAGCCTTCAACCATGATGACAGTGTCGTCAGCATACTGGAGGATGGATATCCCGGAGCCACCGGTGAGGTGGGGAGTAATCCCACGAATATGGCCAGCGGCTTTCGCCTTATCAAGGACGCACGCCAGCACGTCCATGACCATATTGAACAACAACGGGGAGAATGGGTCGCCTTGTCTGACCCCACAGAGGGTGGGGAAGAAAGGGCCAATCTCGCCGTTTATGTTCACAGTCGTGCGACCGCAAGTGACCATCTGCATGACTCTCGTGATCCACCGGTCGTCGAAACCCTTCCGAAGAATGACTTCCCGAAGGAAGGGCCAGCTAACCGTGTCATAAGCCTTATGGAAGTCAATCTTCAGAAAAACCACCTTGAGGTTTTTGGTGTGGACCTCATGGAGGACTTCATGAAGGACTAGGACCCCATCCAGGATGTAACGGCCCTTAATGAAGGCCGACTGGTTGGGGTGCGTCACACGGTCGGCCAGCAGGGTCACCCTATTGGCGTACCCTTTAGCCAGGATCCAGAAGATCACGTTAATGACTGTGATCGGCCGAAATTGACGAATGTCAGACGCCCCAGGGACCTTTGGGATGAGAGAGATGATCCCGTAGTTGAGGCGTTCGAGATCAATGGAGCCAACGTAGAATTCGTCGAAGATAGCCATGACCTCCGGTTTAATCACGTTCCAAAAGGACTGGAAGAATTTAACAGGGAGGCCATCCGGTCCAGGCGCCGAGGAGGGATTCATGCCTTTGATGGCATCCCAGACCTCCTGCTCGGAGAAGGGGGCCGTAAGGGCCGCGTTCTCCGCCTCAGACACCAACTGGGCACCAGCCCAACAATCGGGGGCAAGAGAGAGGCCGCTCCTAGGAGCGGCAGAGAATAAGGATCTATAGAATCCGTCGACGTGGGACCGGATATCGCGCGGGTCTTGAAGGAGAGTCTCACCATCCCATAAGAGCGGGGTGGTGTTGCGTCTACGGCAGCCATTGGCAATTGCATGGAAGTATGCCGTATTCGCGTCACCCTTCAAGATCCAAGTCTGGGCACCACGGAGGCGCCAATAGGCCTCCTCATCGGTGTAGATCACGGAGAGCTGGTCTTCCAAGTCGTACCGGGAAAGCCACTCGTCCGGAGAGAGCCTAACCAAATCAGCGCGCAGGTCCAGGGCCTGGATCGCGGATAACAACGTCTTTTTTCGCTCACAAAGGGCACGACCCAAATTAGCGCCCCACCCCTTCATGAACTATCGTCCGTGCTTCGCGCAGAAGTGCCACGAGTCAATGACCGAGGGGGGCTGAGGTGGGGGTGGGCGCGGGCCTCGAGCCATCGAGCGCCAACCGCATCAATGAACCCGGTTTGGGAGAGCCAGAAGGTCTCAAACCGGAATCGAGGGGTGACTGGCGGACGCTCGTCAGCAGAAGAGAGGAGAAGGGGAACATGGTCCGAGCCAATCCTGGTGATGGCGCGGAGGGAAGCTAAGGGGCAACGGAGGTCCCAATCCGGGGACACTAGGACCCGGTCCAGGATGGACTGGGTCAGGGCGGCCTGCCGGTTGGTCCAGGTGAACCTGGCACCAATCCTATCAATCTCGCGGAGACCAAGGTCGGCAATGAAGTCATTGAACATCTGCATCCGAGCAAAGCTGACATTAGCATTGCTCTTGTCTTCCGCCACGCGAAGGAGGTTAGAATCGCCACCGACCACCACCGGAAGGGAGGCTGTGGAGATCTTCCGGTGGAGCTTCTCGAGGAAGGCTGCAGACCGACTATGGTCTGCGGGCCCGTAGACGACGATGACCTCCCACTTGAAGTTGAGAGACCTCTCAAAAAGCTCCATGCTCACAAAGAATTCATCCCGGTCCATGCTTCCCACCTCAAAAGAGGCATCCTTTACGCCTAAAAGGATGCCGCCCGAGTGGCCAGCGCTCCCACTAGAAGGGAGCCAGTGCCACGCAAAGAGGTGGGAGTAAGGATGGCAATGGGTAGGGTATGGGGCGGGTAAAGCAATACCATACCCATACCAGTGTAGTCAATGGGTACAAAATCTACCCATGTCCGTACCCATGGGTATGAAACTTTACCCGTACCCATACCCGACGAGTATCCATACCCGTTGTGTACCCAGCGGAAAGATCAAATAGCACACAAGTTATTCATAATTTTACATTCATCCATAGCGCATTTGACAAAAAATATTCAAATAGATGAGTACATGACAACTATCTCAATTCAAATTGACAATTGATGACAATTATAACATAGGCTCATAAGCTCACGACACACTTCACCAAATAACATCTGACAAGTAACATGTTAGTATAAACGGGAAAGGTATGGGCATATCCATGGGTACAAGTCTATACCCGTGCCCTACCCATGACTTAACGGGCAGGGTACGAGTACTATCCGTGGGTATAAAATTATATCCATACCCTGCCCATACGGGTACGGTATTCGCGGATACCCGTACCCATGGGTAAAATTGCCATCCTTAGATGGGAGCTCAGACGGTCAAGCTCAAGGAGCGAGAATTCAAGATGCATGATTGTTGTACCGCAAAGATCGAGGTTGTTGTACCCAAAGTTTCTTTTCTTTCATGGTAACACGTATATACGTGAACAGAATCACCGTCGGTTTCTACTTGCGTCATCGTCGTATTCATGCATACGTATTCGGTTTGAATTGCTAATAGCACTAGTACGTCCTTGTTGAGTAACATGATTGTATTAGGAAACATAGGTTAGACTAGGAAATATTCTGGCTTGCCTTGTACTCCAAGTAGATCATGTACTCCTATATATATGTCCACGAGGCTCAAGCAATACATTAAACTATTCCATCAAATCCTTCTCTCTCCCTTCTAATATGGTATCTATCGCAAGTCGATCCTAAACCCTAGCCGCCGCCGCTTCCGCACCCGCGCGCCGCCCCCGGGGTGGTCGGCCTCCATGACCGCCGCCGGGGGCCACGCCGCCCGTACCTAGGGTTCGTCCGCCGGTCGTGTTGACTGGCTGCCCTAGAGAGTCTTTTTCCCGATCCTTTGATCCGGATTTTCTCTCTCTTGCCGGTCGCTTTGATCGGCGTCTACTTTTTGGTTTTCCGGTCTATGTGATCCGGTTTGCGTCGCCCACCGCCGCTGTCGACCCCGTGCGCCTCTACTCCAACACCGGCGCGATCGGCCGGCTTCTTCACCGACTCGGCGCCCTCGCGTGTCGTCCGCGCGTCTGCCCGCCGGTCGCCCCGACCCGGCGGCCTTGCGCGGCGTCCGC
>NC_057798.1:45969928-45972370 GCF_018294505.1 Triticum aestivum | reverse complement strand
CCGACCTCACGCACGAGCGGCTTGATCACCCGCTCCCGCCGCGATCCGACTCATCTACGCCGTGCGACCGACCTGGCCCGTCGGTTACGCGCGCCTCCGCAGGTCCCGTGAAGATCGTCCACGAGTTCAGCGCGCCTCTCCACCGATCGAGCATCGGGCTGCCGCTGTGTCGCCCCGTCAGGCCGCAGCGCCGCCGCCCCGTGGTTCTTCTCCCGGCTGCACCGACCCGCGTCACCGCTGCGTCGCCCCTTCGGGCCGTAGTGCCGCGGCCCGCGGTCCCCCGCCGCCCCGAGGGCGTCCGCTCTAGGCCGTCCCGTGGCTGCATCGACCCTCACGCCACCGCTTCGTCGCCCTGTCGGGCCGTAGTGAGCGTGGCGCGCGGTCCACGCCGCCGTCCCGAGGCCGTCCCCGCGGTTGCACCGACTCACGAACCGCCGTTGCGTCGCCCCTTCGGGCCGCAGTGGTGCGGCCCGCGGTCCCCGCCATCGCCCCGAGGTCTTCCCGCCGTCGCTCGGACCCACCTGCTGCCGCTGCGTCGCCCCTTCGGGCCGTAGCGTGGCGGCCCATGGTCCACTTCGTCGTCCACGCGCGTTGACTTCCCATGGTATGCGCCGCGCCGTCTCCCTTGGCGCGGGAATGCCACTGTCCGCGCTGGTCTTCGTCACGCTGTCAGGGTTCTTCGCCTACTTCGAGCATCGCCGTCGCGTTTCTAACCTAGCCGCCGCCGCCGCCGTCAGGCCGCCGCCGCTGCTCTTCTTTGGTCGCCGCCGCCGCTACCCACGTAGCTGCCGCCGCCGCCCGTCCACCTTCTTCGTCTTCGTCCAACATTAGCCCGTCGCCAGCGTCACCGTCATCTACCATGACCACTTCGTCTACTCCGACAACCGCGGGCGACACCAGCCCCGCGCCGATTGGCGCCGCAACCGTCGTCAAGTCCTTCTCTGCTGGCCTCTCCGACTTCTTCGACATGGCGTACAGCTCGTGCAGGTCCCAGTCCACGCATGCCCGGTACTGGCAACACCGCCGCGTGCCTTCGTCCACGACGTGTCCCCGGGCCTGGCAAGCCTGGTGCGGCGCTTCGTCAACTTCGTCTTCGTCCGTCTACGCATGCCCGGTGCTGGCAACACCGACGCGTGCCTTCGTCTACGATGTGTCCCCGGGTTTGGCAACCCCGCCGCGACGCGTCGTCAACAACATCTTCTTCCCGGCGCACCACTACTTCGACACCACTGCGCCCATGCTAACTCGGCGTCTCCTTGCGCCCGCGGCTCCACGGCGACTTCATCGACACCGGCTACCCCGACTCGACATCGACCACGACATTTTTCGCACGTCTACCTTGACCACGGCTCCACCACCATACGCTCTCGGCTACATCGACAAACGGCACAAAGGGCTATCGCCTGCTTGAGCAACCTCGTTGGTTTCCACTCCAGCCACGACTCCGCAATGCGTCGACCGTTACGACTGTGGGGGGTGTCCGTCGGCTTACCTTCGGATTCTTCTCCAGTCTCACCGTCTGCGTCGCTACCGTTGTGACTGCGGGGGGATGTTGAGTAACATGATTGTATTAGAAAACATAGGTTAGACTAGGAAATATTCTGGTTTGCCTTGTACTCCAAGTAGATCGTGTACTCCTATATATATGCCCACGAGGCTCAAGCAATACATTAAACTATTCCATCAAATCCTTCTCTCTCCCTTCTAACAGTCCTTGTGCTTGTGTACAAGTATAGACGAGTTGTCCGTCCATATGCTGATCCACGCACACGTACGGCAAGTGAAAATCGCTCCGTCTTTTTTCCGCGTCCTGATAGATCGATGGATCCTCTCGTCGACACCGTGGAAGCTGATCTCATCGTCGACACCAACGTTGACGTGCCAGATAGCTCCAAGCACGGCAGGCCTGATCCCGACGACACGGGCACATGCGACGACGGCGGCAAACTGATGTTGTTGCTCCGGGACTTCCCTGCCACCGGCAACGAAGGTGTCTTTCCTCTGAAGGTCTTGTGCGACATCCTACCGCGCCTCCCAGCCATGACGGTCTTGCGCTTTCGCTGTGTCTCCACCTCGTGGCGTTCCCTCATCTCCCACCCAGGCTTCGTCGACGCCTATCGTAGGCGATTTTTCAGACTCTAGAAAGATGGTGTAGCCTCATTTAGTAAAGTAGCCCCATTTAGTAAAGGAGTGCCTAGAACTTATCATCCAACTAAGATATAGTTTGCGAACCAACCTGTGATTGGATGGTTTAGATGAACGGTGGTATCCCAGCCCGCCAGGGTTCAAATCCTGGTGCTCGCATTTATTCTGAATTTATTTCAGGATTTCCGGCGTTTGACTTCATAAAATCTCAAAAAGATATGCCGGCTCAGTCTCTCGGATGTGCTCGTAGGGGTATGGTATGCATGCGTTCATAAGGATGAGTGTACGTGCGTATAT
>NC_057798.1:45948739-45969364 GCF_018294505.1 Triticum aestivum | reverse complement strand
TAGAAAGTCAAAACTAAGATATAGTTTGGTCGCATTCATGTAATACCGTGTCATGTTATAAAACGGGTCGCTACCCCGTCCAAACTTACTTTATTTTTCTATGGGCTATTGGACTTCTTGTTGGTTGTTGTCACTGCTATTCAACGGGCTTTGTGTAAAAATTATTTAGGCTTGTATTGAAAAACAAAGTGGAAATAAGAGAGAACATTTTAGGCTCGTATTTGGCATTGCCATATGTTGTTTGTACGAACGAAATGGAAGGGGATCTTCACGCAAGCTCCTCCCTGCGGCTGCATATATGACTCGTAAATATGAGCTGGTACACAACAAAGACCATTTAGCAACACTCGTAAATATGAGCTGGTACACAACAAAGACCATTTAGCAACGTTTCACGTGTGTCGCGTAAGACCGGTTTTCGTCATGAAAACTACCATGGTGACATTTTTCGGCCGTGATACATCTTCAACGTATCTATAACGTTTTATTGTTTCATGTCATTATATTATCGCATCATTTTTGCATGCTTTATAGTTAGAAACTAGTCAGATCTGTAGATAAACTTATCGTAAAACGAGTATAATACTATCCCATATTAGCAGTTGCCCAAACGGACGAAGGTAGTACATGTTTCCTTGGTCAACGTTACAGCGTTGTGCTAGGCTTTCCGAAACATATGGCAATACTAGCAATTTGGGAGCTCAACGCCAGATTGAACGTCACTGAACCACAAAAGAGTCGGACTGAAACCTTTGCTACCGTTTTGCTTAATAAAAAGCTAAAGTTTGTATAACAGAGCAATGCGTCCAGCAATCACATGGCCAACTGACAGTGAAATTTGTATCGCAAGTCATCAAGATAGTACATTACAGTCACCAGGGACATGGCCAGGAAGGAGCAATGCAAGAAGCTCAACAGCTAATAATTAGAAAGAATTTAACCACCATGGCCATTTACAATGTGCTTCCAAGTGCTAATCATATGTACGCGGCAAAGGTGGTTATAATTTACTCAGAAAGATCAAACTGGCCAGCATTTAATCCTATCGTACAGATGTCATGTTTACTTTCCTGAGTGCCTAGGTCACCGGAGTTACCAAGAATCAACAAGCGGCTCCAGAATCGCCATATGCACCGCTAGCTTTTCCAACTGTATCATGGTGTTACTTAGATCCAACATGATCGCCCAAACTTATAATTCACAGGAAACTCGTGCCTAGCGAAATATCAGCGAAGTTGGAAAGGATCTGCGCACGGGTAGTCCCAATCTGCTGTGCGATGTCAAGCTGCTCTTCCAACGATAGCATCTCATAGCTGCAGATGTAGAGGGTAAAATGTGGATTAGAGAGGCATGAGAAAAAAGCAATATGACTAAAAAGAATAACAGCTGTTCTACAGCAGAGATTTTAACAGGCCAGCTTGCAGAGGGTGTATGGGAATCAGTCAGGCGTGATATTTGGAGTAGCTGGTTTTTAGAGCTGACCTTTTTTACCAATCATACTGATCTTTTACAATCTAAATTACTCTTAATGTTTGCGGCTAGAAACTTCAACTTACTGTTGCCTATCTAGTCCTATCTAGTATCTACCACCACTGCCCTTCTACCGGCAGTAGCAGCACCCAGACACCGAAGATCAATACATCTCAAATCTTGGCTTGAATGGAATACTTGTACACCCTCTATCCTCCGTCCCAAAATAAGTGTCGCTGATTTAGTACAAACACCTATTTTGGGACGGAGAGGGGGATTTCTTTATGTGAAGAGACAACGCAACATATTTGGAGTGTAACAAGATGTGCAAGAGAGCATAAGGGCCGCATAAGTGGTAAAACAATATAAGCTGATGTGTGGAAGCTTCACTTACTGTGCAAGAAGCTCAAAGTCAATGATGTTATCTGGTCCAGGACGATGTGCCTTCCCGTTGGATTTGAACTGCCTGAATGATCTTGGGTTCAGGCCACACACGTGGGGGACGGCGTCTACAAGCTTCCTCTGTAAGCTCTGAAGCCGGCGGAATGTCAACTCATCAATAGGCGCAATGCATCCAATACCACCATCCAAAGTACCAAAAAGAAGGGCAAAACGATTCGTCTTCTCAGATGCCAATCCTGGAGCGGGAAGCATCTGCAGCCTCATAAACTTGGTCAGATGGGCTCCGACATGAAACTCTGCTCTGGAAAGGAGCTTCTGCCCCTTCCAGCTCTCCACCATTTTGGGAGCATAGTAGAAGATCTGCATGATGGTATTTGTTAGAGTGCAGTGAATAATCAGGTGGACAGGGGGGCCACTTCCATGTTGCACTATATCCAACTAACTCAGGTGTTCAATAGGAAGCATATCCTGTACAAGTCAATCAAGTAGTATCCCCAATTATATTTGCCAACAAAGCACACAAGCTCAGGCTGCTCAGCAATATGTCAAATATCTTTAAATGGTAGATCAACTACTGCAATGTACCCAACCATAACATACTACCATAACAGGGACTTGAAATGGCATTTAAAATTAGTACAGTAATATAATTATTTCCTTGATTCCACAATTACCAGGTGATTTTCTGACATTAAGTCCACAACTAGTTCAAAGAGAGGATGTCTACAGTTATTACTTGATATGTTTATGTTTAAACACTGGTAATGAATGGCCCTAGCAAAGATAATATCCCAGGAACCAGTCCGGTAGTAAGTGATAGTTTGATGCTTCAATGAGTTTTTGATTCAGTATCATCAAAAACTCATTTCATAGTAAATCACTAGCAGATGGATCAAATAGTAGTGAATGAACATCAAACACAAACCAGTAACACAAAAAGATTATAAGAAAGAATGACCTGCAAATTCTTATCAGAGTCAGAAACTGCAAGGTTCAGTGTGCTTCCATCAATTAAGAACTCAGTTGCAAAGCAATCTAGAGATCCAAAATCTTTTGCAAGCAGAGTCAATTGAGAACCTTGCTCCTTCCAGCTAAGAAAATATACGCTTTTATGGATATCGCCAAACAAAACGAAATTTTTGACCTGGAAATTTAAAGAATATCACAGGACTGCACAATTGCTGCATCTCGTATGCAGAATCACAATATAAACATGTTATTAAATCATGCAACAGCCTAACTTAACATACAAGAAAAATTGTATAACATCATAATGAATATGAAATCAAAGCAGTTGGGCAATACATAGTATTCAAATCTGAAATGGATAACAATTATATTATGTAAAGACTGCAAATTGCTGGACCGTATAATTTGCCAAGAAACAAACATTAGGAACCACAGCATTGACAGAGGCCACAGATGGTGAAGTCAAGGAATGACGGAGCTCATACACCTTCTTGAGTAAGAGGAGATCCATAGTGTGATGGCTCTTGGTAAAGAGCAACACAGGACCCATAAGACCAGAGAGAACGCAAGCAGTCGTTAGCCGATGGCAAAAGGCTGCTGGGAGGACAAGGAGATTAGTTCATCACGGAGCATGCATCTGCTCGCAAAGCTGAGAGCGACTGATTGGAATGACACGTTAAGGTGCAATTCAGAGCATCTGCCAAGCAGAGAAGCTCCAAAGCACAAGTCCAGCTGGCTCAAACAGGAGGCCTAAATCATAACATGCTCTGTGAGAAGCACAGAGATGGCAGCAAGAAGAGCGACAGCGGTGCACGCATCCATTGCTGGGAGGGGCGACAGTGTGAGCAGCAGACAAGCTGCAGGGATGAGGAAGTGAGCGTATAATACTGGGTTTGAAGTTTAAATTTCACGTGGATGTAAAACATGTCCCGCCGTACTCGTGCATTTTTCTTCAAGAATCTATAATAAAGTTCTACAAATGAACTCCATGGAATTTGCAAATTTCAAAAAATGTCCATTTGCAAAGGAAATAGCCCCCCAGCAGACAGTCTCTGAGATGGGAAATACTACGGAGGTAGCACAATGGAAAACTTTGAGAATCTGACTGGGTTCCAACAAGCCCATTCATTAAGCACTTTCAAAGCCAGAATAGATCTAGCTGAAACAGAAAAGATCAAGCACAAGCTCAGTATTTCTTTCCCCTTACTAAGTTGTCCTCAAAACACATGAAAGAGTTGGAAACACAAGATTTTTCTATTTGTATGAGGGACTGAGGAAGGTTGATTATAAGGATAAGCATTAAATGTGGGCACAACATGCAAAGGAGCAACATATTCAGAACCAATCGTTGTGCAATACTCACAATATTCAAGCTCACAACATGCAAAGGAGCATCATAGAATGCAACAGCAGTCAATTCAGAACCAGTCCATTTGCTCAATGTGATCTTTGGGCCAGCAGCTATCAGCAGATGACCTTGAAGTGACGCAACAGCTGATACGGCACCTTTACTCTCTTTTGAGTAGACTTCTGTTACCTGGAATTAATGTTTACATGTTAACAAATTAATATAGTACTCCCACCGATCAAAATTAATTGACACTGGCTTAGTACAATTTTATACTAAAGTTGTACTAAGCCAGCGTCAATTAATTTGAATAGGAAGGAGTAGTAAATTGTGATGAAGTTGAAAAAATGCAATAGCGACAGTGTTCCCCTACAGTACCAGATTTTGAGAATTTTCGCTTTTAGTGAAAGAGAACAGAAGCACCCGTCCTCTGGCAGCTACATCCTCCCCTTGAACATAAGCAGTCCCAATGGCCATCAGGGTTTCATTTTCCTTGGTGGTTGTGTTCTGAAGTGGAAATGCAGAACCTTTTTGTGAATAGAAAATACATATGAACATTTAGTCACTGAAGTTTGTGACCAGATAGATTTTAAGCCCAAATATAGACGCTGGCAAATATAAACGTAGAAGCTGTGTCTCCTTGTTCTGTTTAATTTTGTCATAACTAAAGACCAATATCTGAACTAGAGCGAGTCAAAACAGCCTTTAATTTGTTTTAAGTATGGAAGGACAAAAGAAATACATACATGCAATGTAACAATGCGCACAGTCAGAGCATTTTCAAATGATTGCATTGGAATAGTGGACCTTGTCTCCCAACGTCCACTAGGTTTCTCCAACTCTAATACGCGAACTTCAAATTCCTCAACAGTATACGTTTTTTGCAGGTCATCGGCACTAGTAGCATCATTATCCATGTGATGAACCAAATCTTGATCAGCCATAATTGACAGAACTTGATTTAAGGGGCGAACAACCTGCAGAAATATAAACTTAGTATTGAAGTAGTTATCTGAGGATAGTTTATTATGTGATGGTGCCAGACAACCATAATCGAAGATGGCAGTAACAAAACAGTGTTACAAATTATCACTGGAAACAGCGGATACAGACTACTTACAGGAACAGACACGATAAGTGGATACAGAGACTGCTCGGCATAATATGTAACCTGATGAGGGGTACCATGCAAAGGGATCTGCAAAGGTGCAATGTATGAAAAGTCTGCAACAAAACGAGATACAACTTACGCGTACCTAAACAAATTTTACCTTTTGGACAGGCCAGTAGTTGTCATAGTTATATGCTTCGGGCAGTTGACATATCTTCAGAAAACCCTGTTAAACATGAAAAATCACCAGTTTTAAAATTTCCTATTTCTTAAAGTATATGGGAGAGAGATATTCAAACAACTCCATACCTGTGATGTAACATATATAAGCCCGTGACAACAGTTTACATTGTGGAGAACAGTAAAGGCTTCAATGGGACCATCACATAACTGCAAAATGGGACAGCTTAGATAGGCCACACTGATGACTAGAAGCAAATATAGTTATAGTTGAAGCTGCATATAACTGCAGATTTCCAGTTGCATGGTACACCATACAAAAAACAAAATAAGATTTGGTTCTAAGAAACACTACATCAAAGTTAGATCGATTTGGTACTTCAGAATCAACTTAAGCCTGAAGAGTTGTGGACATATCTCATCATGAAATAATAAAAAGGACTCTAACAGGGAGAGAACCATAATCGATGTGTGCCCCTTCCGCGAACAATCGTGCGCTCTGGGAGGTTCCCGCAAGCGGACAACGCCGTTCGCTCTGGGATGCTCCTGGAAACAAATGACGCTGTGTGCCCTGCTCATCGAGGCCCCACACTGTCAGCTTATTTACTCAGAGAGTTCGTGCCAGAAACCATTCCCAGGGAACGTTCGCTCATTACCATTTCCGGAAGAAAAAAAGGTGGCATATATGACGATTTAAATCTATGAAGAAACAAAAGAAATGTTTAACCATTCCGATGTCAGCTAAGGTAATTGGCATTGTGGTGGTTTTTCAAAACAGCCTGTTTATTTCTCAATCCAAATTAAAGTTAGTTGAAAGACTCTTTCGAGCAGATGTAACAGCAAAATCTTGCTGCAATCAGTAAAAAAGCAAAAATAACTAGATTCCACATCCCAGCACAGCACATTGAACAACAGCAAAGTGAGCCTAACTAGGGAACTATGCATTGTCTGAAAGTGTTGACTCGTCACATTAGCAGCATTCAGAGAGCTAGAGGCATGCAGGTGAGATCACTTTAGTTCATTTATACTCCATCAAATTTGGAAATTACTATACATTTCAACATGCAAAGAAATTAAATAGTGTGAAATACGTGTAAACAAGAATTCGATCGTAGATTGAAACAAGAAACAGGGTCAAATATGTTGAAGTATATTAGGATTGCCCAACCTTCTCCATCGGTTCAAACACTTGCTTCTACTGGTTGGTACATGAATGTTAATATGATATTAGAGCCAGGAGATCTTGGTTTCAAGCCTCGGCTTTCGCAATTAAATAAAAAAGTTCATTGCCCTCTTTCTGTCCATGTTTGGGCCTTATTGAGCCACACGTGAGAGGGGTGTTGGAAGTATATGAAACTTAATAAACATTGCAAGACAACAAAAACCTCAGCAGAACAACGACATACCTGTGGATGCACCCGAAATCGTTGCCGACAAACCATAACCCAGACTGGCCTCGTGCCACTAAGAAACAATCCCTCATAACCTCCAACATTGTTAAAAATTGTGATTCTCGGTCGTGCAAGACTTGATATGTCTTCTCGTAATGTAATGTCAACAGAAATTCGGTGAAATCTCAAATTTTTTAGTCTCGAATCACTGGCACTGGCAAGATCCACAGAACCAGCAGGTGAAAATGAATTGTCTTTCACATTACTCTCCGAGTCTTCATAGCAAAAAGCATGGTAGCACAAAAATGTCCCATCGTTCAATAAACCAAAAAGGAATGGGCGACTGAACTGGCCAGACCATCTATGCATTGCAAGCTCAACTACCCGAATGCTATCCGCTTCTTTCTTTAGAGAAACTTTAGTGTCATCATGTCTTCCTTTTGAATCAACCAAAAGAGCCTCACCAGAGAAGAAACTTTCCACAGAGAAAACACATCTGAAACTAGGCACTTCAAAAATTTCTAGTTTACCACTTTCATAACAAATGATGCAGTATATATCAGACTGCTCCTGAGATGAACTACCACTGCCATCAATCGGTTCTGCAATACCACTAGATAGCCATGCATCACTACGTGTCTTTCTCAGCCATGGTTCAGGACCTCTATCACAATAAAGTGTACACGCAGATATTTTTTCGCTTGAGCTTGTAAAAATACTGGGAACACTGATCGAAAGAGCACAAGTAGAATGATCTGCATCAGAAAATTAAACATCATGTATTTAAGCTAGATCTTTCCCTTTTACATGATCTCTTTATCTATGAACAAATCTTCACAAAATATACGTCTATTTTGTCTGAGAACTGAGATCACCCTTCATTCCATCCAAACCTTGCCTAAATTCACAAGGTGGCACTGAACTAAGGATTTGAGCTAGAACTTTGCCTTTTACAAACATGTTATGATTGAATACACAAAAACCCTTTTCTGAGCCCGGGCTCATCTGCACCCGTGTTGAATAAAAAAAATCAAAACAAATACTAGGAAAATTCAAACAATTCCAATTTTTTTCCCATGGTAGACAATTTGATGCGTGAGGCCCGCTCCAATTTTCAAATCATTTGGACAAATGAGCAACTCTCGGCAAAAAAGACAAATTCAGTGTCTGTAAAATAGTTTACTGTTCATGTACTGTTTTGACCTGATTTGTCTTCTTTGCTGAGAGCTACTCAGATGTCCAAATGAGCTAGAATTTGGAGCGAACCTCACGCAATAAATTTTCTACCATGGGAAAAAAATTGGAATTTTTCGAATTTTTCTTGTATTTTTTGTGATTTTTTTTCTGGCCAGGCGCAGATGAGCCTGGGCACTGAATCGCTGCACTCATACATACACAGCTTTATACATATATATTTATCTAATGAGAAAGCATCAGCTTGCTAACTTCTATCTTCAGCTGTAAGGAAACCTTCGCATGTTAAAGTGCACTAAGAAGCTATACAGAAGCTAGATAAGTATTTTGCGCCACTCACCTTTCAGTTGCCTATTCAGTCGCTACTATGATCTCTGTATAACAATTGTTCTGGAACAAGTTCTCTCACACTACTGTCAAATTTGGCCTATTTTACTATTTGGTTAACTTAAACTTCAAAGCTTGACTGAATTTTATATATAAGGCCACAGCAAGAAAGCATAACTGAAAAATGATGGACTAGTGGATATACTATACCTCCTACAAGAAGTTGAACAGTTCCATCAACCATCTTCAAAAGAACGTATGGATCTGCAATGGAAGCAGATGCCACTCCAAGAGGCTCAGAACTTGACGATGAAGATTCTGAAGAATGCGCAGTAAAGTTTAGCTCCTGTGTCATGAAAGAACCATCAAGCACACGAGCACCCGTGGCGTATACCTGTATGACACGCCGCCTGCAAAGATTCAAACAAAACCAGAATGATAAAGGCTACTAATTATTAATGTCAAACTGTCACAAACATAACTCAATATTAAATTATAAAAAATTATTTATGATTCTAGAAAGATGTAAAATGCTAAAATGTAAGATCATCTCCAGCTGATCCCCTATCCTATTATTCCAAAATGTATGTCTTATCCCAGAAAGATCAATCAAAAGTTTATACCTTTCAAACCTAAGTTTATATTATATGTTGGTCATGCTCTAGTTCCCTTAAGTGTGGGAACATTAAATAACACGCTTAAGTTTTTGGACAGCACATGTGCATTAATCTCAACAGGGCTGGGTTGTCACACAAAAACTGTGCTACACCTACACATGACTGAAGATATGAAACGTATAAATTAAGATAAATAATATTAACTTCACAAGTTAACAATTTTAGATGTTTTGAGATTGTGGAGAAAAAAATCATGGAAGAGCATGGAAGCACTCCCCTTGATTTTCTACTTTCTCATATGAAACGAAACCTTCCCATCGGTCTACTACATAGTTGTACATCGAGTAAATGCAATGATAAACTAGACAACCTCAGAGTTGAGTTTGATCTGGTTTTACTGGACCATGCAGACCAGGTAACCAATCACCATTAACATGTCTTGGATCTGTGCTGACCTGGTGGGCTCATGCAGTCCTGGACATCCAATAGCCCAAAGATATATTGGTTGTGTCCGTTACTATAAAACCACCGAGGTTTTTAACATGAATGTGTTGTGATGTATGAATTCCACGACAGATGATGCCAAGCTAGTATAAGTAATTGAATACATTAAAAATATTAAGGAGCAGCATACCTTCCGAACAAGTTACCAGCAGCAATGGTCGCCCCTTGAACATAATAATCAACTGTTTCAGTAACTTCTCCTAGATCATCACCTGTCTCAAGTACCTTCCATAACGTAATAATGTCATACAGTCAGTAATCACTTCATCAGAAGAAACTAAAGAGGATCAAGAACAAAGCCACAAAGGCAATAAACCGAATACATATGTCAAAGGCAAAACGATGTAACACTGAAGAAAAAACTTGGAAATTTCAAATTTTGAAACAATCCCATATTACAGCCCAAGAAAAAGAAAAGGTCTACTTGCCCCTGGAATTGGAGACAGCATAAGAGTATCTCCCCTTACCCTAAAATTCCTTGATTCCCAAAAACCTAACGTTTTGGGACCATCCCCTATGCCGACCTTTAGCTTCTGTGTGGGGACTTCAATACGATCTACCTTGAAGCCGACAAGAACAACCGGAACTTGTGTTAGAGAAATCCTTGCAGCAGTCAGTCAATGAGTCAAGTCTTTTCCTTGGGTAGTAAGCTAGTGAGTCAAGTTTGTGTCTTATGTACAAGTCTGTGGGTCAAGTCAAGATGCCTTGGGCTGTAAGAAGTGGTTCTATACTAGTTACTTTCAGCTATAAATAAGGAGTGAAGCCTCACCAGCTGCATCCATCGCAGCCCAGAAACTAAGTCCCAAAACAGAACCTGTACTAGTTGCTACTAACAATTGGCATCAGAGCTGGTTAAGGTGAGGATCCTGAGAGATGTCAGCTTCAGGTCAGGGTGCTGCCTGCAGTCCAGCTCCCCAGCTCCCCTTTCTCACCACCAAGAGGACCACGTCACCGTATATCTTTGCCACTGAAGTTGGTGCTATTTACAAGCAAATTGCCACCACGTCATCACCTCCGCCTCCCCGCCCAAAAAAGAAGGAAAAGGCTGATTCCAAATGTTGCTGTCACTCAGCATGGATTCTCAGGGATAGCTCACCCCTCGCCCGCCACGCCCCACAACGCCTCCGTCCCGAGCAGGCAGCAGCGTGCCCTACAGCTCCTCTCAGAAGGACCCCGACAGCAAATTCAACCGGAGCCCAGCTCCAATTCCCCATGCCCAGGACCAGGACGCAGTGACAATGCAAGCCGGACATCCCCTTGCCGATGCCACACTGACCTACTCCAGCTGTCCTCTGGCAGCTTGCACCTGCTATTGTTCCTAGAGCTCCCCGACCAAGCTCATCAAGGTAAGCAACTCTGCGACCTCCCCCCTTGCTTTGTCTCATTTCTGTTCTTAATTTCATTACTGTTTTCGCTCTTTTCGTCAGCAATCCTATGCTGATCTATTTTCTTTCCCAATTGACCTTGCTGTTTCCTTCCGTTACTCGCTAAAAAGACGGGCATGGCTGAAATTGCCGAATCAGCATCCTAGTAGGACTGGACACGGCGATACGGCCAGACATGCTACGCGTATCCCACAGTATCCCCTCTTTTCAAATTAAAAAGAAAGAAAAAATAGGGATACAGCTGGGATACGTCAGGGACACGCTGGGGACTCGGGAGGCCCAGTAACACGCTTGGCCTGATATGAACCCTAATTTTTCAGGCTGCTCGGCCGCGAACGCCACAAAGGGGTTCAACCTCAAACCTGCTCCAGGCTCCAGCTAACATGCCACTGCGGTATCCGTGCTTCTTAGGTTGTATCACCGTGTCTGTGTCTCCGTATCCATGCTTCTTAGGTTACTAGTAACCCAATGTCGTTACTACAAACAGTAATTGTAATGTAGATTAACCCTGTACATATGCCGCATATTTACTGGAGTACTTGCTAGGATCAATCATGCTACTGATTGATTGATGGTTCTGTCTCCAGGCTGGGGGTGCAGGAAAATGGCTGCTGCAGTTCTCACTGGATCAGTAGCATCGACGTTGTGTTTGAGATGTATTTTCTGTACAAATTTTGTTGTTGATGTTGGATGAATCCAGAAATTAGATGAATTCAGAAAGACAATCGTTCATGTTCAGAGAAGGAGATGCAATTGTCAATTTGTGCAGTGTTCAGGTTGCAGTTCAAGAATATGGATTAGAGTGATTATATGAAGATGTGTATGCAAAGAAAACAATGATTCTTGTATTATTGAAGGCAAAACACTTAAAATTTGTATTATGAAATTTTGTGTGTGTGTGTGTGTATTATTGAAGGCAAAACACTTAAAATTTGTATTATGAAATCTTGGTCCTTTTGATTTAGTGGATAATTTGATTAACCATGTCCATTTGCCACATCGACCTGAACCCACATATCTTCAGTTAAGTTTCTTATCTTCCCTCTCCATCGCTCTGGCAACTTCAAAAATATGTCTGCTTCCCGTTTTCCTTCACATGGTCTTTTTAGCAAAGCAGATAGGAGTAGGCTCCGATCTCGTCTGTTTTTTGTCAGGCTGTTGGTTCTGTTTTAAAACTAGGCCTAGTGTGCCCTATAGCCATGATTTTTTACAAGGATTTTGGGTCTTTTCAATGTCATAATAGCTATGGGGGTGGTTAGCTTCCACTCAAAATACTATGTCGAAAAAATCATAAGCATTAAACTTCAGTATACAGCTGCAAGGGAAATCAGCAAAAATAAAATTTCTGTTACCATCATACCATGGTCCGGCTCTCTAGACTTATTATCAGATATGCATGATATTCATTATCTTCACTGGTATGTGCACGGGAACTCTTATAGTACACTGTCCAAATACCTCTGCAACTTGGTAATTCCACCTACACAAGTACAGAACAAATGTAAGTCAAGATAAAGTAGGTAACATAAAAATTTCCGTGTAAGAAAAAATGACTAAACACCACTAAAACGCAAGGGATTAAAGTTTGAATATGTTGGTCAAGTTCTTCAAAAGGCATTGGTGGAATATTTGGGGTTTGAGCTGAACATTGACATACAACTCACTGGTCAAACTCATTATTCCTATATTATGTAATAACTGGGATGAAAAGGGGAGAGAAAAATGTACCTCGGTAATTAAATCAGGGCGAATAGATTGTTGTAGGACAGAAAGTGCTCCGTTCTTTCCATGACCAGAACAGCACACCTGAAATAGAGTCAATACTGTCACAAAGAGTATCTAAAATGCAGAACAAAAAATGCTTCTCGGTAATTAAATAACAAATAGATTGTCGAACTTCTTTTCACTGATTCACTGAAGCAACAGAGATATTGGTGCAAAGGTGGTAAACTGGTAACAGGATGTAAATTGTTAAGGTCACATATGAGGAGCTAATGATAGACACATTTGTGTCGGATGTGTGATTTCAATAGCATATATTGACACAAAAACAACTATTCTGATGATACAACGTTTCTCATTTATGTGCCCATTTTTTTCTCTTACACTCTGACAGGGTTCAATCTACTCATTCTGGTAGAAGTCCTGGAATCCCACACGGAAACCATTAACAGCCCTTCTCACAAAGACTCCAACAATGTGCTCTCTTGATTCATTTACCTTTCTTATTTTTCCGATTTGTTTCCCTGACCTAATCGTGTGAGATCGTAAATTTGAAATAGAACCTAATTCCCCTAGCAGGCTAGCACTAATCCCATAAATCACCAGGATCTCCGATTACAGGCAAGTTACAAGCACGACTAGGAACCTGAATAAAATATACAATACCCGTTCTCCAAATCAATAATGAATCATGTACACATTCAACAAAAAAAGCTAGCCCAGCTGGAACAAAATGGACCTAATTATAGCCAAAGACGGAGGTGAAGTCTCATGCAACTGACCAACTCATAATTGCTTTGCTTTGCATTTCCTGTTGCATTGGCATCTGCATTGACTCTTAAACCGTATGAAAAATCTTTCAGAGGGCCAACATTGATCAACTTATCTCTCACGACATATGAGATTTTCTGTGAATAATAAGTGAAACAAATTAGTGGCAAGAAAGAAGCAATAAGCAAGCAATTACTAAATTATGCAAAGGAAATTCATGATGTATACATTTTAAGAAAACCGTAAATTGAAGTGGTAACTAACAAATGGCAGTAAAAAGAATTATATACACAAGAACATGATTCTATCACTACAGAGTTGCATATAAACGAATAACAACCATGCAACTGGAAGTAACATTTTCATACCTGTGCTGATTCTATACTGTTTGGCAACATGTTATTCTGAAAAGAAAGTTCCTCAACACTGGTCACATCCTGTAAAACGTCAGAAGGCACCCTCTTCAGGCGCTTCGGAAAAGGCAGGTCGCCTTCAATATCACCAGACCGCTGCACAAGTAGATCACCATATATCACCAGTCAACGAAGGAACCATAGTTAAAAAAGGCGCGCCTAAGCGAGCGCTTAAGCGCGCCTAGGCTCTAGGCGTTGGCAAAACGCATTGCGCATAACTACGCTTAATCTGTGCATAACTGCGCATAAGCATGCGCTTTGGTCAGTAAAGCGCAAGGCGGTGGCAAAACGCACAATTAACGCCTATCGCTTTTTTGAACTATGGAAGGAACAGTGTTTGCTTCATTTTACAAGAGCTTAGTACAGTGTGGCCGACAAATTCAGATATATCGGCACAACTTTGACTATAAACTTTATAGTAATATAGTAAACCTATAAAGTATAATATTGATTAATAAACATGTATTGGTAAACATATATGTAACGTGTGGCTTAAGGTAGATGTAACATTTCCATGTCTACTCCATAGGTCATTTCCATCAAAGAAACATATGAACATCAATGACTAAGATCCCATTCTAAATATAGCAGACAGGTAACACATTCAGTCATGTCCTCAAAATTTATGCATAGAATTCATTTTGAGTGAGATGCCTTATTGGTTGGAATCTTTGGTGCTTTGACATATCCGAGGAAAACAAGCCGGTGTACTCCATGCTTCTGGACTTTTCCGGTTTAACAGGTAACCATTTCTAAAAATCTTTGGGTTTAGGCGTTGAGCAACTATGCTTAAAACGTTCAACGGCACGCTATTTCTAAAATAAATATTTAGACCATCTACAGTACTTGCGAAAAGTACTTCCAGCGGAATGGCACATTGAGAAAGGTATCTCAAGAGTCAAAAGTACCTCGTCTATTAGATCTGGTAAGACAGATGTTGCCACACCGCAGGAAAATTGCACAAGAAGGCTGTCTCCCAAACGGCTACCAAGGAAGAAGAATGAACTTCCAATAGTCGTAGCACCCTGCGCACAGATGGGTCAATAACATAAGAGGGGTTGGTAATATTAAATATGAAAAGGTATATAAGCACAAGAAAAGTATGAGCAACCAACCGAACTGATGACAGATGCTTTTGACTTCATAAGATCTAATCTTCGCACAGTTCTGCGAAAGAAAAAGAAGCAGATAATGATCAACTCTATCACGCCTACGAAAGCTAAAACAGCTGCACAACAATAGGACAGATGATGATCCATAGAGTTACCATACCTGCCATCGTAAACTACTGTAAGTAACAGCATTTCTCCGGTCTTTGTCGAGAACATTACAATATCATTGGATAACCATGTCGCTTTAGCTGCATCAAGCTCCACATGAAAATTTAATTTAGGAATTTCTGGACTGCAAAGACAAGGAAAAGGTCACCAGCTTTGACATGTACTGGAGGGGAAGAAACTAAGACATATCAAATATATGGTAGAAACTTAGTGGTTGGACAAACATGCACTGTACATGTAAGTCAATTTTATACTCTTAGGTAGAACCACCATATCTCGATTTAAGAAGATACGGTTTGCTGTTAATAATTATTACCATATATTTCACAGCAAATGTCCAGCTGGACACATTCAGGATTAAGCGAACCACACCAAAACTAGGTTCAGTTTTTCACCTGCTCATCTTCAAAAGCATTTCTCCGGTTTGATAACAATGGCACAAGTCACAATGTGAAAGAGATATTCAATAGCAGAGAATTTTGTTTAGTAAATTGCACCTGTTAACACCGGTTGACCCAAATAAAGGGTGGAGGTGGAGGTGTAGGTACAAAATAATCAATAAATGCAAGTGTCCAACAGTTCCGCATGGGAGCATATACAAGCATTCCCTTGGCAAAGTATGGTTGGATAGGTATACCAGAAAACACAAGAATCAAAATATGAAGTTCTGGATTCCTCAATTCGCTATTACATCCATTCTTCACGAATAATTTAAACTATATAGTTCAAAGTTTACATGTTTCTCTCGATGCTTAATTCATAATCCATACACCATTAGTCTTAATTTTTACGTGCTTCACCATTGGTTTGAATAGGAAGATAATAATGTTTCTTGGGCAAGCAGGGATACTATTCTTAGGGGCCAGCCAAGTGAGTATTCGCTATACAAGGGCATGCTTGGCCTGAAAGGACTAGAATCCCTACATGACTAGACCATAACATATCCTAATCTTGCTATTTAAATCAATCGCTTGCCTAACTAATATCTTCCAACTAATAAAATTGTATTTTTATCTCCAAAGAAGGTACAATATGCTGTCACGTTCCTGCATTGTACGCACTTAATATACCGCGCACAAGTAGCTACAGAATTAATCATAGTTCATACCGTATGGTAGGACCACAGGAGTACCTGGCACACTAGCACATATGCTGGCCTGAGTGGCAAGAAACTAAAGTTCACATACAATTTTTTTCCTGTGTGTCGATTGTTGAATGGTATACATTCATGCATGGTGTTTATAAGCATAATTGGTTTGCTGCCAATATTTGGCTTGCCAAATATTAGCAATACCAAGACTTGCCAACTATTGGCAACTTTATGTGAGATAGACAAGACCAACCAAGTAGTAGCCAATATTTGGCACAATGCCAAACATTGGCATGCCAATTTTTGGCAGCAAACCAATTATGCTCTATGTGTTTTTGTGTGCCATGTTCATGTTAAGGTTTTTTTAGACCTGCAAGTTGGCATAATCTTGACAGTTGCATGCTGAATGACATGAGATATAGATCCCATTTGTCACGTTGTTTATACCATTTGTCACATCGTTTATATAAGCTTCGAGCAACTTAAGCACATGAGCATCATGAGATAGGTTTTACATATTTGTTAGTGACATAAGCACCACGAAAGTTATGCACACGTGAAATCAACCACCAATCAAGTTATTTGTTAGTGACATATTCACTTTACATTCACCCAGTTCACATCTTTCAATTACACTATTACAGATCGTGTATTCAGGTGGACTCTGTCTATTGACTGTTGGACTGCATAACACCATGAGCATTAATGACTTGTAGGTTGCGAGACAACCATTATATTACTCCCTCCGTTCCAAAATAGATGACCCAACTTTGTACTAAAGTTAGTACAAAGTTGGGTCATCTATTTTGGAACGGAGGGAGTATATGATGAGTCCAAGTTGAAAGATGATGATATGGAGCTTGGAAACATAAGCAGCTACAAGCCTACAAGTACGAAACAAAGTTTCTGGGAGATGCTTACGAATACAGTTGGTTGGTGACAGTATAATTCCTTGAGTAACGATGATATAAACTTTTTCCAAACAGGCACTGTTCATTTAGTGGTGTGCATGTAACTGTATTAGGTGCTCGAGATCTATAGATATCTTAGGATAATCAACCAGAATGAAGACATTACATTTCGTTAATGAGATAAGAGAGAATGGACAGGCAAAAGCTAAGAAAGTCGTCAGAAATGAAGAATTTATAGTCTTAACCTATATCACAAAAAGTACCTGCCATCTGGCTGTGATGAAAAACTGTTGAGGGCAAGGGAACAAGAAGTGGACTGCAACAACAAAGAAATTCACAATTCAATGACTCAGGATCAGCAAATGAAAAATAATGTAAGCCTGTACACCATGTGTATTTAGAGGGACCAAACCTGACTATGATAGTGGATAGAATTTGCACAGACGACAAGAACACCACTAATAGGTGGAGGCACAGAAAGAATTTGGTATGCATCATGCGGTAGGTTCTGGAAGCAAAAAACACTTTGTGGTTATAATTTCAATTTTGTACATTGGAGCCAAATGGAAGGCAGATAATGTGCAGAAGACAGAAAACACCTTGGTATATTACAACATTTATTAATGAAAGATAGATGTGGAAGATACAGAAGACAGGAAATGTCAAAGCTGACAATCAATGTCATATACTTACAGCAGCAGACCATATCACTGGGTGTTGCTTCAGTGTCATGCTTATACTAAATGCTGATATCATACATGTATGGTGCTTTGATGAGATACGCCCAGCCCATGTAGGCTCTCGCTCATGTAATATGACCAATACAGGCTCAATATAACCTGAAGAGATCATAGAAGAAAATGGCATGAGTGGTGCCGTTTCACATTTGGATAGTTGTTACACTTGTGGTGAACATATAAATGAAGTGAACTAGCACCATTATCAATTTTCACGAAGATACCGTTTTGGATCACCTTTTCAGAATTAAGGAGTAATCTTATGGAGAAATTCTACAAAAACCCTTAGTTAATATCTGCAGGATATAAACTTACTGGACTATTTGAAACATTTATGACTTCTTATGCATCTTCTGTCCTTCAAAGTTATGTAGAACACTGGAGATAAAACATGCTGATGCGCTGCATGTGGACTTCTTAGCAACAGTTATGGTGTACTTAATATGCTAGATCTTTCAATGGTTTGTTGTGTATCAAGTAGCAAGCACATAACAGGTGTAAACACCATAGGGTGGATGGCCAGTGGAGTGGCTTGGTTGGAAAACAGATTAGATCGTAGACGACAGAGACAAACTTGGAGGGATGATCAACTTATCTCAAGCAAGCCATCTTCAAATTAAGGTAACAGACCTTATATAACAGGAAACTAAAATTCAAATCATAAAGAGATAAGTAATTGCCCGATATGGGTGTAACTGTTGCCATACACGCTGTTTTAGCAAATTTAGATATGCCTAAGAACTATCCCCTAGTGCCATGCTTACTTACGCATTGAAGCTCAACAGAGTTCAGAAAAAAAGCATGGAATTTTATGTTGAAGATGTAGGGTGTGCAACAAATTTATATGCAGAAAGAGATCTTATCTCACCATGTACAAATGTAAAATCTTTGACATGATTTGTCTCTAAAGCTCGTAAGTCAATCAAATATGATGACTCGACACGGACAGCACTAGAACTCAGTGCACGTGTAGGTTCATCTTCTCCCACTAAGCTCTGTCCAACCTAATATTGTATAAAAAAACATAAGTTGCCAATCGATATGGAAAACATAGGAAAACTGGAGAACAATAATATATTGGTGATCTACTGGACTAGAGAAGGGAATCATGGTGCACATGACTAAAATTTTAAATAACAAATTCCAAATCTAAACACAAATTATTGAAAATATTGAAACCTGCTACTAAAGAAAACAAGAGCCAGAAAAAACACCAAATAATTCACACTTGTTAAAAAATATGTAATGCAGTGAAATATAACCTGGGCAGCTTTCAGAATGGCCATTTGTAGTCCATAAATAAGTGCAGCGCCACATCTGCCTAGCGGGTCAGATTTTATGACAGGACCCCAAGCAAATGATTCCCTGCCTCTTTTTAGATGCTGCCATTCTGGGCCCTCAAAGCAATGCATTGAGCTGAAATATTATGAAAAATAAGTTGATAAAATAGCAAGTCCATTCATAGCAAGTGCGAGATAGCAAACTAGATTCAGTAAATAGAGAAATGCGGGTCCTCTTCCAATTGCACCATAGAATAAATACAGGAGTCGTTCCAGGTGTTTGAGTAAATGAAAATTTTCAGTTGAAATCGTGGTACTAATGAGTAAAGACCACCGAGGAAAATCTCCTATGGAATGCACTCTTACAATCAAATAACCAACATAGGAGGAACTCCTAGGAATCAAAGAAGCCCTGCTTACTTGCATTTATCGGCATCGAAAGGAGGGGTAAACAAAAATGAATGGCACTAATTGTAGTGCTATCTACATGTGAGACAAACAAAAGGGATGGTACTGCTATAGTTCAACCACCAGCCTCTTGATCATGTATAAGGCTGTGATACATTCTAACAAGGTACAATACTACAGAGATGTTATTCTCCGAATAAGTGACAAAATTTGTGCTTGTTGCTCCGTGATTGGAAAGTTCCCCCTCTGCCAAAATTACAAGTTTCGAACAATAACAAGGTACTACCTCCGTCTCATAAGTGTCAAAAAACGTCCTACATTATGGGACGGAGGGAGTACTAAAGAGATGTTATTTTCCTAATATAATTGACAAAAGAAAAATGTTTGCTTCTGTTGTGGTTGAAAGGTTCTCCCTGTGCCAAAATTACAAGGCACTGCATTTTTAAGCTACATGTTTCTGTGCAGCTATGACAAAAGATAAAACCCTATTTTACAACAATCAAATGTTTGACGGTTACAAGAATGAGCGAGCAAGTGTGCATACCTAGTCCGCAGTCCATGGATGGCGTCGTCGAATTCCAGGCAGGTTATCTTGGTGTCTCTGAAAGCGAGCGCAATGGAGTCTCGCCTGTTCTCCGCCCCATCCGACAGCACGGCCATCGACTCGACGTTCCCATGGAGCCTGCACGCCACTCAGAGGATTATATTCAACTGAAAGTCTGAAACCACCACACACATCTCCAATTTCTGAACTGAATACAGACTGACTGAAAGATGAAACGCAGGGACAGCCGGGGCGCGCACCTGTAATGGCACACGAGCTCGAGGCGGGCCCCGAGGACGCCGTCGAACGCGGCCCCGTCCTCGGCGGCGGGCGCCGCCTCGGCCCTGACGGCGTAGACCTCCAGCACGTTGGCGGCCGCGACGACGAGGTTGGGGGTGGGGCCGCGGCGCCTCGCGGAGGAGGAGTCGGCGTCGCTGTCGGCCCCGGAGGAGGCCGCCGGCCCCGCGGCGGGCGCGGGGAAGGCAGCGGCGTCGGAGGGGCGGTGCGCGATGAAGCCGGCGGCGCAGTGCTCGATGCCCGTCGGCCAGTGCTTCATCTTGTACGCCGCGTA
>NC_057798.1:45849612-45948258 GCF_018294505.1 Triticum aestivum | reverse complement strand
CGCAGGGACAGCCGGGGCGCGCACCTGTAATGGCACACGAGCTCGAGGCGGGCCCCGAGGACGCCGTCGAACGCGGCCCCGTCCTCGGCGGCGGGCGCCGCCTCGGCCCTGACGGCGTAGACCTCCAGCACGTTGGCGGCCGCGACGACGAGGTTGGGGGTGGGGCCGCGGCGCCTCGCGGAGGAGGAGTCGGCGTCGCTGTCGGCCCCGGAGGAGGCCGCCGGCCCCGCGGCGGGCGCGGGGAAGGCAGCGGCGTCGGAGGGGCGGTGCGCGATGAAGCCGGCGGCGCAGTGCTCGATGCCCGTCGGCCAGTGCTTCATCTTGTACGCCGCGTAGCTCATCCTCGCGGGCGCGGGGCGGCGCTAGGGCTCTTCGCCCCCCTCCGCGGCCGGCCTGCTAGGGTTTTGCGGCGTGGTTTCGGAAACTCGGGGGGAGAGGCGCCGCGGAGACGACGGAGGGGGGAAGGGAAGGGGGGGAGGGGGCAGCTCGAGATTTGGCAAAAGCCCTACCGCCTCCGTCACGTTTCACTGCAAAAGTTGGTTCTTTTTACATGTACAAAGCACCTCAGCAGTAAAAGAAATTGCAACCAGGTCCTTTGACCAGCAGACTACGAACTCTGTGAAAATGGATGAAACTGCCCTTCTTTGAAACTTCAACACGAAATGACCCTAATCTGAAAATATTTCACAAACTAGCCATTTTGCATGATGCCCGGAGCTAGGACGCCATGCTAGAGGTGACGTGCTACATGTCGCTACCACGGCGCCCTAGTCCGGGGCGTCATGCTATGTAGCATGGCGCCCCAGCACCGGGGGTCATGTAAAAAATGCAAAAAGGGGCCAGTTTGAGAAAAAAATGGGCCGGTGAGCGTCACAGCCTCCCACTCTCCCTCTCGCAAAAAAGCCTTCTCCCCGCCGACGAGCAAAGCAAAGATGCCCGAGAGGTTTTCAGGCGACGGCACAACGGCGAACGGCTTCAGCCGCCAACACCCCCAAGAGCCGGAGGCGCGCCTCCTCTATGAGGCCGAGTACCCGGCGCCCCCCGACATGCGTGTGTCGGGGCGTGGAGGCTGAGCGCCGGCGGTGTCCCGGTACCACCGGTACCCGAAGGGGCGGCACAGCGGACGGAGATTGCCCGCATCCGCTCCTCCCTGACAGAGGAGCAGCGAAACCAGCCGAGGTACGCGCCCGACAGTGAAACGTTGTGGACGATGTTCTTCCAACGCCGCCACGAGGAGCAGATCGCCTCCGTCAACGGCGTCATTCCCCGCGGCCGCCTCAACGCCGAAGGACGGCGCGAGTGGTGGGGCGTCCCCGGCCGCACCCTCGACGACGTCCTCGACCACATCGAGATCGGCAACGTGCCGCGGCTGGAGTACCCGACGTGGTCGTCCTTCTCTCGCCGACGCGGCGGTTCCTGGATGTCACGGCGAATGGAGTCGGGGTCGTCCTCGTCGTCGGGCTCCGGCTCACCGGCCCTCCACCCCGTCAGGCCCGAGCCGGAGGGGACCCTGCTCGGGCATCGCACTCGCAGTGGCGCCCTCGTCATCAATGAGCCCTTACTGCCTGCGACGGCACCGGCGAGGCACTCCCTGCGCCTGGTCCGACCGAAGCCCGAGCCGGGCTTGCTCCCCGTGAAGCCGGAGCACATCGAAATGGTGGGCCCCGACGACGAGTCCGCCCTCAAATGGGCGAAGGAGGACTACGTCCGCGAGTAGGTGTGCCGCCAGCGCCGGGCGTTGATAAGTCTCCAATGTATCTATAATTTTTAATTGTTCCATGCTATTATATTACCTGTTTTGGATGTTTATGGGCTTTACTTTACACTTTTATATCATTTTTGAGACTAACCTACTAACTGGAGGCCCAGCCTGTATTGCTGTTGTTTTTTTGCCTATTTTAGTGTTTCGAAGAAAAGGAATATCAAACGGAGTCCAAACGGAATGAAACCTTCGGGAGCGTAATTTTTGGAACAAACGTGATCCAGAGGACTTGGAGTGCAAGTCAAGAAGCTCTCGAGGCGGCCACGAGGGTGGAGGGTCCCCCCCCCACAGGGCGCGCCCCCTATCTCGTGGGCCCCTTGGGCGTCCACCGACGTACTTTTTCCTCCTATATATACCCATATACCCCGAAACCATCGAGGGAGCAACCGAAAAATTACTTCCACCACTGTAACCTTCTGTATCCGCAAGATCCCATCTTGGAGCCGTCGCCGGCGTTCTGCCGGAGGGGAAATCCACCATGGAGGGCCTCTACATCAACCCCAAGGCCTCTCTGATGAGTTGTGAGTAGTTTACCACGGACCTTCGGGTCCATAGTTATTAGCTAGATGGTTTCTTCTCTCTTTTTGGATCTCAATACCATGTTCTCCCCCTCTCTTGTGGAGATCTATTTGACGTAACTCTTTTTGCGGTGTGTTTGTTGAGATCCGATGAATTGTGGGTTTATGATCAAGTTTATCTATGAGAAAAATTTGAATCTCCTCTGAATTCTTTTATGTATGATTGAGTTATCTTTGCAAGTCTCTTCGAATTATCGGTTTGGTTTGGCCTACTAGATTGATCTTTCTTACCATGGGAGAAGTGCTTAGCTTTGGGTTCAATCTTGCGGTGTCCTTTCCCAGTGACAGCAGGGGCAGCAAGGCACGTATTGTATTGTTGCCATCGAGGATAAAAATATGGTGTTTATATCATATTGCATGAGTTTATCCCTCTACATCATGTCATCTTTCTTAAAGCGTTACTTTGTTCTTATGAACTTAATACTCTAGATGCATGCTGGATAGCGGTCGATGTGTGGAGTAATAGTAGTAGATGCAGGCAGGAGGCGGTCTACTTCTCACGGACGTGATGCCTATATACATGATCATGCCTAGATAATCTCATAATTATTCGCTTTTCTATCAATTGCTCGACAGTAATTTGTTCACCCACCGTAATACTTATGCTATCTTGAGAGAAGCCTCTAGTGAAAGCTATGGCCCCCGGGTCTATCCTTTATCGTATAAGCTTTCAATCTACTTTTATTTGCATCTTTAATTTTTCAATCTATATTATAAAATACCAAAAATATATTTATCTTATCATATTATCTCTATCAGATCTCACTTTCGCAAGTGGGCGTGAAGGGATTGACAACCCCTTTATCGCATTGGTTGCGAGTTCTTTGTTTGATTGTGTAGGTGTGTGGGACTTGTGAGGAGACTCCTACTGGATTGATACCTTGGTTCTCAAAAACTGAGGGAAATACTTACGCTACTGTGCTGCACCACCCTTTCCTCTTCAAGGAAAACCAACGCAAGCTCAAGACGTAGCAAGAAGGATTTCTGGCGCCATTGCCGGGGAGGTCTTCACTCAAGTCAAGACATACCAAGTACCCATCACAAACTCATCTCCCTCGCATTTACATTATTTGCCATTTGCCTCTCGTTTTCCTCTCCCCCACTTCACCCTTGCCGTTTTATTCGCCCTCTCTTTCCCAATCTCCTCTCTTTTCCGCTTGCCTTCTTCTTCCTCTCTCTTTCGCTTGCCTTTTTCTGTTTGCTTGTGTGTTGGATTACTTGTCGCCATGGCGCAAGATAATATCAGATTGTGTGATTTCTCCAATACCAAAAATAATGATTTCCTTAGTACTCCGATTGCTCCTCTTAATGATGTTGAGTCTTGTGAAATCAATGCTGCTTTGCTGAATCTTGTTATGAAAGATCAATTCTCCGGCCTTCCTAGTGAAGATGCCGCTACCCATCTAAACAACTTTGTTGATTTGTGTGAGATGCAAAAGAAAACAGATACGGATAATGATACTGTTAAATTGAAGTTATTTCTGTTTTCACTTAGAGATCGTGCTAAAGTTTGGTTTTCGTCTTTGCCTAAAAATAGTATTGATTCTTGGAACAAGTACAAAGATGCTTTTATCTCTAAGTATTTTCCTCCCGCTAAGATCATCTCCCTTAGGCACGATATTATGAATTTTAAACAACTTGATCATGAGCATGTTGCCCAATCTTGGGAAAGAATGAAATTAATGATTCACCATTGCCCTACTCATGGTTTAAATTTATGGATGATCATACAAAACTTTTATGTCGGTCTGAATTTTGCTTCTAGAAATCTTTTAGATTCAGCCGCCGGAGGCACGTTCATGGAAATCACCCTAGGAGAAGCTACAAAACTTCTTGATAATATCATGGCTAATTATTCTCAATGGCACACGAACGATCTACTAGTAAAAAAGTGCATGCTATAGAAGAAATTAATGTTTTGAGTGGAAAGATGGATGAGCTTATGAGATTGTTTGCTACTAAGAGTGCTTATATTGATCCTAATGATATGCCTTTATCCACCTTGATTGAGAATACTAATGAATCTGTGGATGTAAACTTTGTTGGTAGGAATAATTTTGGCAACAATGCTTATAGAGGAAACTTTAATCCTAGACCATTCCTTAGTAATTCCTCTAATAATTATGGAAATTCCTGTGATTTTAATAAGATGCCCTGTGATTTTCAAAATAGTGTGAAAGAATTTTTGGTCTCTCAAAAGAATTTTAATGCCTTGCTTGAAGAAAAATTGCTTAAAGTTGATGATTTGGCTAGGAACGTTGATAGACTTTCTCTTGAAATTGATTCTTTGAAACTTAGATCTACTCCTCCTAAGCATGATATCAATGAGTCTCTCAAAGCTATGAGAAGTTCCATTAACGAATGTAAAGAAAGAACCACTAGATTGCGTGCTAAGAAAGATTGCTTTGTTAAAGCGTGTTCTTCTAGTTTCCATGAAAATAATGATGAAGATCTTAAAGTTATTGATGTGTCCCCTATTAGATCTTTGTTTTGCAATATGAATCTTGACAATTATGGGACTGGATATGAGTCAACTTTAGTTAAAAGGCGTCCCAATAATTTGGAGTTTTTAGATCTTGATGCTAAAATTGGTAAAAGTGGGATTGGAGAGGTCAAGACTTTAAATAGCATTGAACCCACTAACTTGGATTTCAAGGAATTTGATTATGATAATTTTTCTTTAGTAGATTGTATTTCCTTGTTGCAATCCGTGTTGAATTATCCTCATGCTTATAGTCAAAATAAAGCCTTTACCAAACATATTGTTGATGCCTTGATGCAATCTTTTGATGAAAAACTTAATTTGGAAGTTTCTATACCTAGTAAACTTAATGATGAGTGGGAACCTACTATAAAGATTAAAATTAATGATTATGAGTGTTTTGCTTTATGTGATTTGGGTGCTAGTGTTTCCACGATTCCGAAAACTTTATGTGATATTCTAGGTTTCCATGATCTTGATGATTGCTCTTTAAATTTGCACCTTGCGGATTCCACCATTAAAAAGCAATGGGAAGAATCAATGATGTCCTCATTGTTGCAAACAGAAATTTGGTGCCCGTTGGTTTTATCGTTCTTGATATAGATTGCAATCTTTTTGCCCTATTATTCTTGGTAGACTTTTCCTTAGAAGTGCGCGATTATTGATATGAAGGAAGGGAATATTAGATTCCAATTTCAATTAAGGAAAGACATGGAGCACTTTACAAAAAGAAGATTAAATTACCTTATGAATCTATCATGCGAGCTACTTATGAATCAAGTGCCAAAGATGACACTAGTTAGATCTATCTTCACTTTTATGCCTAGCTAGGGGCGTTAAACGATAGCGCTAGTTGGGAGGCAACCCAATTTTCTTTGTGTCCTTTGTTTTTGTTCCTGTTTAGTAATAAAATTTGCATCTACTTTCTGTTTAGATGTGTTTTCATGTTTTATTTAGTGTTTGTGCCAAGTGGAACCTATAGGATAACATATCGTATGAGTTAATTTGATTCTGCTGAAAAACAGAAACTTTGCGCTCACAAGAAAAAAAATCAATAAATCACAGAAACGTGCTTTTGTGTTGATTCTTTTTGCTATAGATCAATAGACAAATTTCTTAGGATGTCCTATTTTGGTAGGATTTTTGGATTTCCATAAGTAACCGAAAGTTACAGATTGCTACAGACTGTTCTATTTTTGACAGATTCTACCTTTCGTGTGTTGTTTGCTTATTTTGATGCATCTATGGCTAGTATGTAAGGGTATGAACCATAGAGAACTTGGAATAGATTAGGTTTAACACCAATATAAACAAAGAATGAGTTCATTACAGTACCTTATGTGGTGGTTTTTCTTTCTTGCACTAACGGAGCTTATGAGATTTCCTGTTGAATTTTGTGTTGTGAAGTTTACAAATTTTGGGTAAAGATTTGATGGACTATGGAATAAGGAGTGGCAAGAGCCTAAGCTTGGGGATGCCCATGGCACCCCAAGATATTCAAGAATAGCCAAAAGCCTAAGCTTGGGGATGCCCCGGGAAGGCATCCCCTCTTTCATCTTCGTTCATTGGTAACTTTACTTTGAGCTATATTTTTATTCGCCACATGGTATGTGTTTTGCTTGGACCATCGTGTATGATATTAGTCTTTGCTTTTTAGTTTACCACAATCATCCTTGCTGTACACGCCTTTTGGGAGAAGCCCACTTGATTGAAATTTATTGGAATAACTCTATGTGCTTCACTTATATCTTTTGAGCTAGATAATTTTTGCTCTAGTGCTTCACTTATATCTTTTAGAGCACAACGGTGGCTTGATTTTGAAGAAATTGTTGATCTCTCATGCTTCATTTATATTATTTTGAGAGTCTTTTAGAACAGCATGGTATTTGCTATGGTTATAAAACCGGTCCTGGAATGGTAGGCATCCAAGTTGGGTATAATAAAAACTATCATAGAAAATGCATTAAACACTAGGATCAATTTGATGCTTGATAATTGTTTTGAGATATAAAGGTAGTAATGTTAGAATCATGCTAGTGGGTAATTATGAAATTGAGAAATACTTGTGTTGAAGTTAGCAAGTCCCGTAGCATGCACGTATGGTAAAAGTTGTGTGACAAATTTGTTGCATGAAGTACTCTTTTGATTGTCTTCCTTATAAGTGGCAGTCGGGGACGAGCGATGGTCTTTTCCTACCAATCTATCCCTCTAGGGGGCATGCGTAGTAGTACTTTGCTTCGAGGGCTAAGTAGATTTTTGCAATAAGTATATGAGTTCTTTATGACTAATGTGAGTCCAGGGATATACGCACACTCGCCTTTCCACTTTGCTAGCCTCTATTATATCACGCAACTTTCGCCGGTATCATGCACTGATGTCTACTACACAACCTTCTTCTTGTAGACGTTGTTGGGCCTGCAAGTGCACAAGTTTGTAGGACAGTAGCAAATTTCCTCAAGTGGATGACCTAAGGTTTATCAATCCGTGGGAGGCGTAGGATGAAGATGGTCTCTCTCAAACAACCCTGCAACCAAATAACAAAGAGTCTCTTGTGTCCCCAACACACCCAATACAATGGTAAATTGTATAGGTGCACTAGTTCGGCGAAGAGATGGTGATACAAGTGCAATATGGATGGTAGATATAGGTTTTTGTAATCTGAAAATATAAAAACAGCAAGGTAACTAATGATAAAAGTGAGCGTAAACGGTATTGCAATGGTAGGAAACAAGGCCTAAGGTTCATACTTTTACTAGTGCAAGTCCTCTCAACAATAATAACATAGATAGATCATATAACAATCCCTCTACATGCAACAAAGAGTCACTCCAAAGCCACTAATAGCGGAGAACAAACGAAGAGATTATGGTAGGGTTCGAAACCACCTCAAAGTTATTCTTTCGGATCTATCTATTCAAGATTCCGTACTAAAATAACATGAAGCTATTCTTTCCATTCAATCTATCATAGAGTTCATACTAGAATAACACCTTAAGACACAAATCAACCAAAACCCTAATGTCACCTAGATACTCCATTGTCACCTCAATTATCCGTGGGTATGATTATACGATATGCATCACACAATCTCAGATTCATCTATTCAACCAACACAAAGTACTTCAAAGAGTGCCCCAAAGTTTCTACCGGAGAGTCAAGACGAAAACGTGTGCCAACCGCTATGCATAAGTTCACAAGGTCACTGAATCCGCAAGTTGATCACCAAAACATACATCAAGTGAATCACGTGAATATCCCATTGCCACCACAGATAAGCATGGCAAGACATACATCAAGTGTTCTCAAATCCTTAAAGACTCAATCCGATAAGATAACTTCAAAGGGAAACTCAATCCATTACAAGAGAGTGGAGGGGGAGAAACATCATAAGATCCAACTGTAATAGCAAAGCTTGTGATACATCAAGATCGTGCCAAATCGAGAACACGAGAGAGAGAGAGAGAGATCAAACACATAGCTACTGGTACATACCCTCAGCTCCGAGGGTGAACTACTCCCTCCTCGTCATGGAGAGCGCCAGGATGATGAAGATGGCCACCGGTGAGGGATCCCCCCTCCGGCAGGGTGCCGGAACAGGGTCCCGATTGGTTTTTGGTGGCTACAGAGGCTTGCGGCGGCGGAACTTGTATTCGACCGTTTTAGGGTATATGGGAATATATAGGCGAAAGAAGTCGGTCGGGGGAGCCTCGAGGGGCCCACGAGATAGGGGGCGCGCCCAGGGGGTGGGCGCGCCCTCCTATCTCCTGGCCTTCTTGAACCTTCCCTGGCTTGTACTCCAAGTCTCTCGGATCATATCCTTTCCAAAAATCACGCTCTCGAAGGTTTCATTCCGTTTGGACTCCGTTTGATATTCCTTTTCTTCGAAATACTGAAATAGCCAATAAAACAGCAATATGAGTTGGGCCTCCAGTTAGTAGGTTAGTCCCAAAAGTAATATAAAAACGTATAATAAAGCCCGTAATTATTCAAAATAGATAATAATATAGCATGAATGCTTCATAAATTATAGATACGTTGGAGACCTATCAGCATCCCCAAGCTTAATTCCTGCTCGTCCTCGAGTAGGTAAATGATAAAAGAAAGAATTTATGAAGTGTGAATGCTAGCAGGTGCACAAGTTTGATCAATGATAATTTCAATCACCTTTTCTAGCATGATTATATGTCATAACAGTAGTTCATCTCATAAAACTTCTCAAGATCAAGTAACAAGCTATTCACATGTTAAAGCATAGACCATAAACTTTCTTGAAAACTAGCAAACTTCATTCTTAGTCATCAAACAATTACAATTCATCTTATTTTCAGGAAGGGTCTATGTCAGAGTTTTGATTTAGCAAACTCCACATACTCAACTATCATATAGTCTTCTACAATTGCTAACACTCATGCAATACTTATGGTTATGGAGTTTCAATCGGACACTGAGAAAGATAGGGGCTTATAGTGTTGCCTCCCAACGTATTCACCTTTGGGTGATGTCAACAATAATAGTTCATGCTAACTTACATCCAATTGGATATATATATCAGGATCTTTCTAACACAAGGTGCTTGCCAAAGGATAAAATGAAAAAGGGAAAGGTGAACATCACCTTGACTCTTGCATAAAAGTAAAAGATAGGCCCTTCGCAGAGGGAAGCGGGGATTTGCAGAGGTGCCAGAGCTCAATTTTGAAATAGAGATAAATTATTTTGAGAGGTATGATCTCATTGTCAACATAACAACCAAGAGTTCCCAATATCTTCCATACTACATACATTATAGGCAGTTCCCAAATAGAATGGTAAAAGTTTTTACTCCCCCTCCACCAACAATCATCAATCCATGGCTTGCCCGAAACAACAGGTGCCTCCAACTAACATCAAACCTAGGGGAGTTTTGTTTGCAATTATTTTTGATTTGATTTTGATCTTTTGATCATGGGACTGGGCATCCCGGTTGCCAGCCATTTTTCTCGTGCATGATGAGCGGAGTCCACTCATCTTGAGAATAACCCACCTAGCATGGAAGATACTGACAACCCCTAGTCGCTACATGAGCGATTCGGGCATACAAAACAAATTATTATTTGAAGGTTTAGAGTTTGGCACATGCAAATTTACTTAGAACGGCAGGTAAATACCACATATAGGTAGGTATGGTGGACACTCATGGCAAAAGCTGGGTTTAAGGATATTTGGAAGCACAAGTAGTATCTCTACTTGGTGCAAGGAATTTTGGCTAGCATGAGGGGGAAAGGCAAGCTCAACATGTTTGAATGATCCATGACAATATACTTTAACTGAGATGTGAGAAAACATAACCCATTACGTTGTCTTCCTTGTCAAACATCAACTCTTTAGCATGTCATACTTAATGAGTGCTCATAATTATAAAAGATGTCTAAGATAGTATATTTATATGTGAAATCTCTCTTCCTTCAACATTCTTTCATGGATTTTTCAAATGACCAATACAATGCTTGCTAACCTTAAATAAATTTACAACCTGTACTTCTTAGATGTGAAGTCATTACTCCCCATGGGATAAGCAAATGAAACATATATAATTTCAGATTTATGACATTCAACTCATTCAACCATTTACTCATAGGATATAAGTGAAGCACAAGAGTAAATGACAAACTACTCCAAAAAGATATAAGTGAAGATCAATGAGTAGTTAAATAATTATGTAACTATATGAAGACTCTCTCTCAATAAAGAATTTCAGATATTGGTATTTTATTCAAACAGCAAGCAAAACAAAATAAAATGGCATTGCAAGGATAGCACGACTTATGTGAAGAAGCAAAAAACTTAGGTTCAACCGATACTGACCGATAATTGTTGAAGAAGAAAGGTGGGATGTCTATCGGGGCATCCCCAAGCTTAGGTGCTTGAGATTTCTTAGAATATTATCTTGGGGTGCCTTGGGCATCCCCAAGCTTGAGCTTTTTTGTCTCCTTAATTCCTTTTATATCTCGATTTCCTAAATCTCGAAAGCTTCATTCACACCAAACTCAACAAGAACTCGTGAGATAAGTTAGTATAAAACAATGCAAAAGCCTTATCATTTTCTACTATAACAAATTACTAAAATTATTATTCAACATTGAATACTAAATGTCTCTGCATATTTAATACTCCTATCCTCAAATAGAATCATTAAACAAGCAAACATATGCAAACAATGCAAACATAACAGCAATCTGCCAAAACAGTATAGTCTGTAAAGAATGCAAAATTTATCATACTTCCCTAACTCCAAAAATTATAAGAAAACTACTACGCTGTAGAAGATTTATCAGAGCTCATTATTCAAAAATATTCAACATTATATCACTCTCTTACTTTTCTAGGGAATTTTTGCAACAGCGGTAAACTTTCTGTTTTCAAACAGCAACATGTATACTAGCAAAACAAGCATGGTAAAGGCTATCCTTGACTTTTTATTGAAAATATAGATGCAAAACATTATTCTAAATAACAGAAAGCAAATACTAATAAAAAAAATGACGCTCCAAGCAAAACACATATCATGTGGCGAATAAAAATATAGCTCCAAGTAAAGTTACCGATGAACGAAGACGAAAGAGGGGATGCCTTCCGGGGCATCCCCAAGCTTAGGCTTTTGGTTGTCCTTGGATATTACCTTGGGGTGCCTTGGGCATCCCCAAGATTAGGCTCTTGCCACTCCTTATTCCATAGTCCATCGAATCTTTACCCAAAACTTGAAAACTTCAACCACACAAAACTCAAAACAAAACTCGTAAGCTCCGTTAGTATAAGAAAATAAAACCACCACTTAGGTACTGTAATGAACTCATTATAAATTCATATTGGTGTAATATATACTATATTCTAACTTCTCTATGGTTCATACCCTCTGATACTACTCATAGATTCATCAAAATAAGCAAACAACACATAGAAAACAGAATCTGTCAAAAACAGAACAATCTGTAGTAATCTGTATCAAACGTATACTTCTGGAACTCAAAAAATTCTGAAATAAATTGGTGGACCTGAGGAATTTGTCTATGAACCATATTCAAAAAGAATCAACCTAAAATCACTCTCCGGTAAAGAATGGCAGCTATTCTCGTGAGCGCTAAAGTTTCTGTTTTTTACAGCAAGATCATAAAGACTTCACCCAAGTCTTCCCAAAGGTTCTACTTGGCACAAACACTAATTAAAACATAAAACCACATATAACCAGAGGCTAGATGAATTATTTATTACTAAACAGGAACAAAATGTAAGAAACAAAAATAAAGTTGGGTTGACTCCCAACAAGCGCTATCGTTTAACTCCCCTAGCTAGGCATGATGAAATGATGCTCACATAAAAGATAAGAATTGAAACATAAAGAGAGAATCATGAAGAATATGACTAGCACATTTAAGTATAACCACTTCCTATGCATAGGGATTTTGTGAGCAAACAACTCATGGGAACAATAATCAACTAGTATAGGAAGGTAAAACAAGCATAGCTTCAAAATTTTCAACACATAGAGAGGAAACTTAATATTATTGCAATTCCTACAAGCATATGTTCCTCCCTCATAATAATTTTCAGTAGCATCATGAATGAATTTAACAATATAACCATCACCTAAAGCATTATTTTCATGATCTACTTGCATAGAAAATTTACTACTCTCCACATAAGCAAAATTCTTCTCATTCGGAATAGTGGGAGTATCATAAGAGACTTGAATACTATAAATTGTTTCCACATTAAAAGAGTAATGTTCAGAAAAGGGTAATCATAATCATGACAAGTTTTATAAATAAAATCATCACTACTCTTTATAGCATAAGTTTTATCACAATAATCATCATAAGTAGCAACTTTGTTCTCATCATAATCGATTGAAACCTCTTCCAAGATAGTGGAATCATCACTAAATAAAGTTGACACTCTTCCAAATCCACTTTCATATTCATCACAATAAGATTCAACATCCTCCAAAATAGCGGGATTACTACTTCCTAAAGTTGACACTCTTCCAAACCCACTTTCATCAATATAATCATCATAGGTAAGAGGCATGCTATCATCATAACAACTTTGCATATCAAAACATGGGATGCTAAAAATATCATCTTCATTAAACATAGCATCCCCAAGCTTGGGACAAACATTAATTTCAGCAAATATATTCTCAAATATGTCATCCTCATTAAACATAGCTTCCCCAAGCTTGGGCCTTTTCATATCATAAGCATAATCACTCTCATCATTAATAGTATGGATAGCACCAATAGTATAGCAATTATCATCATCACAATGAGTAGTAGGAGAAACATCATTTGGGAGGGATACCTTTTTACCTTTGTTGCACCTTCTTTTATTTTTCTTCTTCACATTATGTGTGGGTTCAACCTTCTTCTTTGAGATCCTTATTGATGAGATTAGTTGAATAGAAAGCTCCTCCTCGTTACCTGATTCATCAAAAGAAATAATAGGAGGATATTGGGAAGTCTCTTCCCTTTCATTAGTACTATCATCATCTTCTATTTGCTTTCTTTTCTTTATGTAATTGGCAATATAAGGATTTTCAATGCAATTCACCGCACAATACATATAAATCTTCTCTAGATCAAAATCAAGAAATCTATCAAGATTAAATTTTGGAATACCCTTAGTTATACGTTTCATTTCTTCATACCCCAAAAGAAGATTAAGCTCTTTATGATGCCCAAGGGTAATCAAGTTATCACAATTTTTGGACACGATTCGATCATGAAACAATTTGCATTGGAGATGTAAATGACCACGTTCATTGCAAAGTTCACAAGGGGCACGAAAAATATTGAATCTTTCAGCACAATCATCAAGACTTTCTTGCAAACCTTTAGTTTCTAAATACTTATGCCTCTTGCAATATCTATCTTCCCTATTTGGTGTGTACTTGCAAAACCAATCTACTCCGCAAAAATCAACATGCTTATAAGAGACATTTTCACCATAACTAGTGCAATCATCATTAGTACTTTGGATATTCAAAGAGTTCATACTAACAATATTGCAATCATGCTCATCATTCAAAGATTTAGTATCAAACATTCTATAGATTTCTTCTTCTAGCACTTGAGCACAATTTTCCTTTTCATCATACTCACAAAAGATATTAAAAAGATGAAGCGTATGAGACAAACTCAAAACCATTTTTTTGTAATTTTCTTTTATAAACTAAACTAGTGATAAAACAAGAAACAAAAAGATTCAATTGCAAGATCTTCAAGCACTCACCTCCCCGGCAACGGCGCCAGAAAAGAGCTTAGTTGATGGGGTGTGAGTACCGCTTGCCGCTTACCTAGCCTCCCCGGCAACGGTGCCAGAAAAGAGCTTGATGTCTACTACACAACCTTCTTCTTGTAGACGTTGTTGGGCCTGCAAGTGCACAGGTTTGTAGGACAGTAGCAAGTTTCCCTCAAGTGGATGACCTAAGGTTTATCAATCCATGGGAGGCGTAGGTTGAAGATGGTCTCTCTCAAACAACCCTACAACCAAATAACAAAGAGTCTCTTGTGTCCCCAACACACCCAATACAATGGTAAATTGTATAGGTGCACTAGTTTGGCGAAGAGATGGTGATACAAGTGCAATATGGATGGTAGATATAGGTTTTTGTAATCTGAAAATATAAAAACAGCAAGGTAACTGATGATAAAAGTGAGCGTAAACGGTATTGCAATGGTAGGAAACAAGGCCTAAGGTTCATACTTTCACTAGTGCAAGTCCTCTCAACAATAATAACATAGATAGATCATATAACAATCCCTCAACATGCAACAAAGAGTCACTCCAAAGCCACTAATATCAGAGAACAAACGGAGAGATTATGGTAGGGTTCGAAACCACCTCAAAGTTATTCTTTCGGATCAATCTATTCAAGAGTCCGTAGTAAAATAACATGAAGCTATTCTTTCCATTCAATCTATCATAGAGTTCATACTAGAATAACACCTTAAGACACAAATCAACCAAAACCCTAATGTCACCTAGATACTCCATTGTCACCTCAAGTATCCGTGGGCATGATTATACATGCATCACACAATCTCAGATTCATCTATTCAACCAACACAAAGTACTTCAAAGAGTGCCCCAAAGTTTCTACCGGAGAGTCAAGACAAAAACGTGTGCCAACCCCTATGCATAGGTTCCCAAGTGTCACGAAACCCGTAAGTTGATCACCAAAACATACATCAAGTGAATCACGTGAATATCCCATTGTCACCATAGATAAGCACGGCAAGACATACATCAAGTGTTCTCAAATCCTTAAAGACTCAATCCGATAAGATAACTTCAAAGGGAAAACTGTTGGAAATATGCCCTAGAGGCAATAATAAATTAGTTATTATTATATTTCCTTGTTTATGATAATCGTTTATTATCCATGCTATAATTGTATTGATAGGAAACTCAGATACATGTGTGGGTACATAGACAACACCATGTCCCTAGTAAGCCTCTAGTTGACTAGCTCGTTGATCAATAGATGGTTACGGTTTCCTGACCATGGACATTGGATGTCGTTGATATCGGGATCACATCATTAGGAGAATGATGTGATGGATAAGACCCAATCCTAAGCCTAGCACAGAGATCGTGTAGTTCGTATGCTAAAGATTTTCTAATGTCAAGTATCTTTTCCTTAGACCATGAGATTGTGCAACTCCCGGATACCGTAGGAATGCTTTGGGTGTACCAAACGTCACAACAGAACTGGGTGGCTATAAAGGTGCACTACAGGTATCTCCAAAAGTGTCTGTTGGGTTTGCACGAATCGAGACTGGGATTTGTCACTCCGTGTAACAAAGAGGTATCTCTGGGCCCACTCGGTAGTACATCATCATAATGTGCACAATGTGACCAAGGGGTTGATCACGGGATGATGTGTTACGGAACGAGTAAAGAGACTTGCCGGTAACGAGATTGAACAAGGTATCGGCATACCGACGATCGAATCTCGGGCAAGTACAATGCCGCTAGACAAAGGGAATTGTATACGGGATTGATTGAGTCCTTGACATCGTGGTTCATCCGATGAGATCATCGTGGAACATGTGGGAGCCAACATGGGTATCCATATCCCGCTGTTGGTTATTGGCCGGAGAACGTCTAGGTCATGTCTGCATGGTTCCCGAACCCGTAGGGTCTACACACTTAAGGTTCGATGATGCTAGGGTTATAAAGGAAGTTTGTGTGTGGTTATCGAATGTTGTTCGGAGTCTCGGATGAGATCCCGAACGTCACGAGGTGTTCCGGATTGGTCCGGAGGTAAAGATTTATATATGGAAAGTTGTTGTTCAGGTTCCGGGAAAAGTTCGGGTTCTTCCGGTATTGTACCGGGAAGCTTCCAGAAGGTTCCGGAGGATTCCGGAGGGGTTCAGATGTCCGGAAATTGTTCCACCATGTCCAATACAGCAGCATGGGCTGTAGGGGGGTGCCCTAGCCTTAATGGGCTAGGGGCACCAGCCCCCCCAAGGCCCATGCGCATGGGAGAGGGGAAACCCTAAGGGGGAGGGCCTCCACTTGACTTGGGAGGCACTCCTCCCCCCCTTGGCCGCCGCCCCAACCCTAGATGAGATCTAAGGGGGCCGGCCCCCCTCTCCCCCCACCTATAAATAGTGGAGGGGTGGGAGGGCAGCCGCACCCCAAGTTTTGGCGCAGCCCTCCCCCTCTCCCAAGTCCTCCTCCTCTCCCGCGGTGCTTGGCGAAGCCCTGCAGGATTGCCACGCTCCTCCACCACCACCACGCCGTTGTGCTGCTGCTGGATGGAGTCTTCCTCAACCTCTCCCTCTCTCCTTGCTAGATCAAGGCATGGGAGACGTCACCGGGCTGTACGTGTGTTGAACGCGGAGGTGCCGTCCGTTCGGCACTAGGATCTCCGGTGATTTGGATCACGATGAGTACGACTCCTTCAACCCCGTTCTCTTGAATGCTTCCACTTAGCAATCTACAAGGGTATGTACATGCACTCCCCTCTCTCTCGTTGCTAGTTTCTCCATAGATAGATCTTGGTGACTCATAGGAAAATTTTGAATTTCTGCTACGTTCCCCAACAGTGGCATCATGAGCTAGGTCTATTGCGTAGATTCTTTGCACGAGTAGAACACAAAGTAGTTGTGGGTGTTGATTTTGTTCAATATGCTTACCGTTAGTAGTCCAATCTTGTTTCGACGGTATTGTGGGATGAAGCGGCCCGGACCGACCTTACACGTACACTTACGTGAGACAGGTTCCACCGACTGACATGCACTTGTTGCATAAGGTGGCTAGCGGGTGCCAGTCTCTCCCACTTTAGTCCGATCGGATTCGATGAAAAGGGTCCTTATGAAGGGTAAATAACAATTGACATACCACGTTGTGGTTTTTGCGTAGGTAAGAAACGTTCTTGCTAGAAACCCATAGCAGCCACGTAAAACATGCAAACAACAATTAGAGGACGTCTAACTTGTTTTTGCAGGGTATGCTATGTGATGTGATATGGCCAAGAAGAATGTGATAAATGATATGTGATGTATGAGATTGATCATGTTCTTGTAATAGGAATCACGACTTGCATGTCGATGAGTATGACAACCGGCAGGAGCCATAGGAGTTGTCTTAATTTATTGTATGACCTGCGTGTCATTGAACGACGCCATGTAATTACTTTACTTTATTGCTAACCGGTAGCCATAGTAGTAGAAGTAATGAGTTGGCGAGACAACTTCATGGAGACACGATGATGGAGATCATGATGATGGAGATCATGGTGTCATGCCGGTGACGATGATGATCATGGAGCCCCGAAGATGGAGATCAAAAGGAGCAATATGATATTGGCCATATCATGTCACTATTTGATTGCATGTGATGTTTATCATGTTTATACATCTTATTTGCTTAGAACGACGGTAGTAAATAAGATGATCCCTCATTAAAATTTCAATAAAGTGTTCCCCCTAACTGTGCACCGTTGCGAAAGTTTGTCATTTCGAAGCACCACGTGATGATCGGGTGTGATAGATTCTTACGTTCACATACAAAACGGGTGTAAGGCAGATTTACACACGCGAAACACTTAGGTTAACTTGACGAGCCTAGCATGTACAGACATGGCCTCGGAACACAAGAGACCGAAAGGTCAAGCATGAGTCGTATGGAGGATACGATCAACATGAAGATGTTCACCGATGATGACTAGTCCGTCTCACGTGATGATCGGACACGGCCTAGTTGACTCGGATCATGTAATCACTTAGATGACTAGAGGGATGTCTATCTGAGTGGGAGTTAATAAGACAAACTTAATTATCCTGACCATAGTCAAAAACCCTTTGCAAATTATGTCATAGCTCGCGCTTTAATTCTACTGTTTTAGATATGTTCCTAGAGAAAATATAGTTGAAAGTTGACAGTAGCGATTATGCGGACAGTAGAAAGCTTATGTCCTTAATGCACCGCTCAGTGTGCTGAACCCCAAACGTCGTCTGTGGATGTTGCAAACATCGGACATACACGTTTTGATAACTACGTGATAGTTCAGTTAAACGGTTTAGAGTTGAGGCACCAAAGACGTTTTTGAAACGTCACGGAACATATGAGATGTTTTGAGGGCTGAAATTGGGATTTCAGGCTCGTGCCCACGTCAAGAGGTATAAGACCTCCGTCGATTTTCTTAGCCTGCAAACTAAGGGAGAAAAGCTCAATCGTTGAGCTTGTGCTCAGATTGTCTAAGTGCAACAATCACTTGAATCAAATGGGAGTTGATCTTCCAAATGAGATAGTGATGTTTCTCCAAAGTCATTGCCACCAAGCTGCTAGAGCTTCGTGATGAACTATAACATATCATGGATAGATATGATGATCCTTGAGGTATTCACGATGTTTGACACTGCAAAAGTAGAAATCAAGAAGGAGCATCAATTGTTGATGGTTGGTGAAACCACTAGTTTCAAGAAGGGCAAGGGCAAGAAGGGATACTTCATGAAACGGCAAATCAGTTACTGCTCTAGTGAAGAAACCCAAGGTTGAACCCAAACCCGAGACTAAGTGCTTCTGTAATAAGGGGAACAGCCACTGGAGCAGAATTACCCTAGATACTTGGTAGATGAGAAGGCTGGCAAGGTCGATAGAAGTATATTCGATATACATTATGTTAATGTGTACTTTACTAGTACTCCTAGTAGCACCAGGGTATTAAGATACCGATTCGGTTGCTAAGTGTTAGTAACTCGAAATAAAAGAGCTACGGAATAAACGGAGACTAGCTAAAGGTGAGCTGACGATATGTGTTGGAAGTGTTTCCAAGTTTGACGTGATCAAACATCGCACGCTCCCTCTACCATCAAGATTAGTATTAAACCTGAATAATTGTCATTTGGTGTTTGCGTTGAGCATAGACATGATTGGATTATGTCTATTGCAATACGGTTATTCATTTAAGGAGAATAATGGTTACTCTATTTATTTGAATAATACCTTCAATGGTCTTGCACCTAAAGGAATGGTTTATTGAATCTCGATCGTAGTGATACACAATTTCATGCCAAAAGATATAAGATAGTAATGATAGTACCACTTACTTGTGGCACTGCCATGTAAGTCATATTGGTATAAAACGCATGAAGAAGCTCCAAGTTGATGGATCTTTGGACTCACTCGTTTTTGAAAAGTTTGAGACATGCGAACCATGTCTATTGGTGTATACGCATGAAGAAACTCCATGCAGATGGATCGTTTGGACTCACTTGATTTTGAATCACTTGAGATATGCAAATCATACCACATGGGCAAGATGACTGAAAAGCCTCGTTTTCAGTAAGATGGAACAAGATAGCAACTTGTTGGAAGTAACACATTTTGATGTGTGCAGTCCAATGAGTGCCGAGGCATGCAGTGAATATCGTTATGTTCTTACTTCACAGATGATTCGAGTAGATGTTGAGTATATTTACTTGATGAAACACAAGTCTGAATTATTGAATGGTTCAAGTAATTTCAGAGTGAAGTTGAAGATCATTGTGACAAGAGGATAAAATGTCTATGATATGATCATAGAGATGAGTATCTGAGTTACGAGCTTTGGCACGCAATTAAGACATTGTGGAAATTGTTTCACAATTAATACCGCTTGGAACACCATAGTGTGATGGTGTGTCCGAACATCATAGTTGCACCCTATTGGATATGGTGCATACCATGATGTCTCTTATCGAATTACCACTATCGTTCATGGGTTAGGCATTAGAGACAACCGCACTCACTTTAATAGGGCTCCACGTAATTCTGTTGAGACGACACCGTTTGAACTATGGTTTGGAGAAACCTAAGTTGTCATTTCTTAAAAGTTTGGGGCTGCGACACTTATGTGAAAAGTTTCAGGTTGATAAGCTCGAACCCAAAGCGGATAAAATGCATCTTCATAGGACACCCAAAACAGTTGGGTATTCCTCCTAATTCAGATCTGAAAGGGATAGGGATTGTTTCTTGAATCGGGTCCTTTCTCGAGGAAAAGTTTCTCTCGAAAGAATTGAATGGGAGGATGGTGGAGACTTGATGAGGTTATTGAACCATCACTTCAACCAGTGTGTAGCAGGGCACAGGAAGTTGTTCATGTGGCACCTACACCAATTGAAGTGGAAGCTGATGATAGTGATCATGATGCTTCAGATCAAGTCACTACTGGACCTCGTAGGTCGACAAGGACGCGTACTACTTCAGAGTGGTACGCAATCCTGTCTTAGAGGTCATGTTGCTAGACAACAATGAACCTACGAGCTATGGAGAAGCGATGGTGGGCCCGAATTCTGACGAATGGCTCGAGGCCATAAAATCCGAGAGAGGATCCATGACTTTGGAAGAAATACTTGATGGTCGTAAGGCCGTTGGGTACAGATGGATTTTAAAAGGAAGACAGACAATGATGGTAAGTATCACCATTAAGAAAGCTCGACTTGTCGTTAAAGATGTTTTCCGACAAGTTCAAGGAGTTGACTACGGTGAGGCTTTCTCACTCGTAGCGATGCTAAGAGTCTGGTGGAATTGGATTAGCGGTTACTGCATTATTTATGAAATCTTGCATATAGGATGTCAAAAAACATTGTTTCCTTGACAGTTTTCTTGAGGAGTTGGAATGTATGCTTTGATGAGATGATCAAAGTTTTTGGGTCTGTACAAAGTTTATGAGAAACTTGTATTTCCAAAGAAGTGAGTGGGAGCACTATAGAATTTCTGATGAGTATATGTTGTTGACATATTGTTGATCAGAAATGATGTAGAATTTCTAGAAAGCATATAGGGTTGTTTGAAAAGTGGTTTTCAATGGAAAACCTGGATTAGGCTACTTGAACAATAAGCATCAAGATCTATAAGATAGATCAAAATGTTTAATAATAGTTTCAAATGAGCACATACCTTGACATAATCTTGAAGGTGTTCAAGATGGATCAGTCAAAGAAGGAGTTCTTGCCTGAGTTGTAAGGTATGAAGTTAAGAGTTAAAGCTCGACCACGGCAGAAGAGAGAGAAAGGACGAAGGTCGTCCCCTATGCTTCAGACGTAGGCTCTATAGTATGCTATGCTGTGTACTGCACCAGAAGTGTGCCTTGCCATGAGTCAGTCAAGGGGTACAAGAATGATCCAGGAATGGATCATTGGACAGCGATCAAAATTGTCCTTGGAGTAAATAAGGACATGTTTCTCGATTATGGAGGTGATAAAGAGTTCGGCGTAAAGGGTTACGTCGATGCAAGCTTTAACACCTATCCGATTGACTCCGAGTAGCAAACCGGATACGTATAGTGGAGCAACCATTTGGAATAGCTCCAAGTGGAGCGTGGAAGCAACATTTACAATATGACCTAGAGATTTACGAAGTACATACGGATCTGAATGTTGCAGACCCGTTGGCTAAAACCTCTCTCACAAGCAAAACATGATCAAACCCCAGAACTCGTTGAGTCTTAATCACATGATGATGCGAACTAGTTTAATGACACTAGTAAACTCTTTGGATGTTGGTCACATGGCGATGTGACGTGTGAGTGTTAATCACATGGCGATGTGAACTAGATTATTGACTCTAGTGCAAGTGGGAGACTGTTGGAAATATGCCCTAGAGGCAATAATAAATTAGTTATTATTATATTTCCTTGTTTATGATAATCGTTTATTATCCATGCTATAATTGTATTGATAGGAAACTCAGATACATGTGTGGGTACATAGACAACACCATGTCCCTAGTAAGCCTCTAGTTGACTAGCTCGTTGATCAATAGATGGTTACGGTTTCCTGACCATGGACATTGGATGTCGTTGATATTGGGATCACATCATTAGGAGAATGATGTGATGGACAAGACCCAATCCTAAGCCTAGCACAGAGATCGTGTAGTTCGTATGCTAAAGATTTTCTAATGTCAAGTATCTTTTCCTTAGACCATGAGATTGTGCAACTCCCGGATACCGTAGGAAGGCTTTGGGTGTACCAAACATCACAACATAACTGGGTGGCTATAAAGGTGCACTACAGGTATCTCCGAAAGTGTCTGTTGGGTTGGCACGAATCGAGACTGGGATTTGTCACTCCGTGTAACGGAGAGGTATCTCTGGGCCCACTCGGTAGGACATCATCATAATGTGCACAATGTGACCAAGGGGTTGATCACGGGATGATGTGTTACGGAACGAGTAAAGAGACTTGCCGGTAACGAGATTGAATAAGGTATCGGCATACCGACGATCGAATCTCGGGCAAGTACAATGCCGCTAGACAAAGGGAATTGTATACGGGGTTGATTGAGTCCTTGACATCGTGGTTCATCCGATGAGATCATCGTGGAACATGTGGGAGCCAACATGGGTATCCAGATCCCGCTGTTGGTTATTGGCCGGAGAACGTCTAGGTCATGTCTGCATGGTTCCCGAACCCGTAGGGTCTACACACTTAAGGTTCGATGATGCTAGGGTTATAAAGGAAGTTTGTATGTGGTTACCGAATGTTGTTCGGAGTCCTGGATGAGATCCCGGACGTCACGAGGAGTTCCGGAATGGTCCGGAGGTAAAGATTTATATATGGAAAGTTGTTGTTCAGGTTCCGGGAAAAGTTCGGGTTTTCCCGGTATTATACCGGGAAGCTTCCAGAAGGTTCCGGAGGATTCCGAAGGGCTCCGGAGGTCCGGAAATTGTTCCACCATGTCCAATAAAACAGCATGGGCTGTAGGGGGCGCCCTAGCCTTAATGGGCCAGGGGCACCAGCCCCCCCCAAGGCCCATGCGCATGGGAGAGGGGAAACCCTAAGGGGGAGGGCCTCCACTTGACGTGGGAGGCACTCCTCCCCCCCTTGGCCGCCGCCCCAACCCTAGATGAGATCTAAGGGGGCTGGCCCCCCTCTCCCCCCACTTATAAATAGTGGAGGGTGGGAGGGCAGCCGCACCCCAAGTTCTGGCGCAGCCCTCCCCCTCTCCCAAGTCCTCCTCCTCTCCCGCGGTGCTTGGCGAAGCCCTGCAGGATTGCCACGCTCCTGCACCACCACCACGCTGTTGTGCTGCTGCTGGATGGAGTCTTCCTCAACCTCTCCCTCTCTCCTTGCTGGATCAAGGCATGGGAGACGTCATCGGGCTGTACGTGTGTTGAACGCGGAGGTATCGTCCGTTCGGCACTAGGATCTCCGGTTATTTGGATCACGATGAGTACGACTCCTTCAACCCCGTTCTCTTGAACGCTTCCGCTTAGCGATCTACAAGGGTATGTAGATGCACTCCCCTCTCTCTCGTTGCTAGTTTCTCCATATATAGATCTTGGTGACTCGTAGGAAAATTTTGAATTTCTGCTACGTTCCCCAACAAAAACTCAATCCATTACAAGAGAGTAGAGGGGGAGAAACATCATAAGATCCAATTGTAATAGCAAAGCTCGCGATACATCAAGATTGTGCCAAATCGAGAACAAGAGAGAGAGAGAGAGAGAGAGAGAGAGAGAGATTAAAACATAGCTACTGGTACATACCCTCAGCCCCGAGGGTGAACTACTCCCTCCTCGTCATGGAGAGCGCCAGGATGATGAAGATGGCCACCGGTGAGGGATCCCCCCCTCCGGCAGGGTGCCAGAACAGGGTCCCGATTGGTTTTTGGTGGCTACAGAGGCTTGCGGCGGCGGAACTTGTATTCGACCATTTTAAGGTATATGGGAATATATAGGCGAAAGAAGTCTGTCGGGGGAGCCTCGAGGGGCCCACGAGATAGGGGGCGCGCCCAGGGGGTGGGCGCGCCCTCCTGTCTCCTGGCCTTCTCGAACCTTCCCTGGCTTGTACTCCAAGTCTCCCGGATCATATCCTTTCCAAAAATCATGCTCCCGAAGGTTTCATTCCGTTTGGAGTCCATTTGATATTCCTTTTCTTCGAAATACTGAAACAGGCAATAAAACAACAATATGGGCTGGGCCTCCGGTTAGTAGGTTAGTCCCAAAAGTAATATAAAAACGTATAATAAAGCCCGTAATCATTCAAAACAGATAATAATATAGCATGAATGCTTCATAAATTATAGATACGTTGGAGACCTATCATGCACCCATTATTTACCTTCCTCAAAACAGCCACCATACCTACCTATTATGGCATTTCCATAGCCATTCTGAGATATATTGCCATCCAACTTTCCACCGTTCCGTTATTATGACACGTTCCATCATTGTCATATTGCTCATTGCATGATCATGTAGTTGACATCGTATTTGTGGCAAAGCAACCTTCATAATTTTCATACATGTCACTCTTGATTCATTGCATATCCCGGTACACCGCTGGAGGCATTCATATAGAGTCATATTTTGTTCTAAGTGTTGAGTTGTAATTCTCGAGTTGTAAATTAATAAAAGTGTGATGATCTTCATTATTTGTCCCAAGTGAGGAAAGGATGATGAAGACTATGATTCCCCCACAAGTTGGTATGAGACTTCAGACTTTATAAAAATAAAAGAGGCCAAAGAAGCCCATGAAAAAAAGAGGCCAAAGAAGCCCACCAAAAATAAAAAAAATAAAAGAAAAAAGAGAAAGAAAGAAAAAAAGGGAAAGAAAAAAAATGAGAGAAAAAGAGAGAAGGGACAATGCTACTATCTCTTTTTTCACACTTGTGCTTCAAAATAGCACCATGATCTTCATGATAGAGAGTCTCTTGTGTTGTCACTTTCATATACTAGTGTGAATTTTTCATTATAGAACTTGGCTTGTATATTCCAATGATGGGCTTCCTCAAAATGCCCTAGGTCTTCATGAGCAAGCAAGTTGGATGCACGCCCACTTAGTTTCTTTTGTTGAGCTTTCATACATTTATAGCTCTAGTGCATCCGTTGCATGGCAATCCCTACTCACTCACATTGATATCTATTGATGGGCATCTCCATAGCCCGTTAATAGCCTAGTTGATGTGAGACTATCTTCTCCCTTTTTGTCCTCACAACCACCACCATATGCCACCATAGTGCTATGTCCATGGCTTGCGCTCATGTATTGTGTAAGAGTTGAAAAAAGCTGAAGCGCGTTAAAAAGTATGAACCAATTGCTTGGCTCGTCATCGGGTTATTCATGATGGGAGTATTTTGTGTAATGAAAATAAACCATGGCCTAACTATATGATTTTGTAGGGATAAGCTTTCTTTGGCTATGCTATTTTGATAGGACATGATTATTTGTGAGTATGCTTTGAGTATTGCTATTTTTATGTTTTATAAGCTTTTATTTTGAATCTTTTGGATCTGAACATTCATGCCACAATAAAGAAAATTACATTGAGAATTATGCTAGGTAGCATTCCACATCAAAAATTCTGTTTTTTATCATTTACCTACTCGAGGACGAGCAGGAATTAAGCTTGGGGATGCTTGATACGTCTCCAACATATCTATAATTTTTGATTGTTCCATGCTATTATATTACCTGTTTTGGATGTTTATGGGCTTTACTTTACACTTTTATATCATTTTTGGGACTAACCTACTAACCGGAGGCCCAACCCCTATTACTGTTTTTTTGCCTATTTCAGTGTTTCGAAGAAAAGGAATATCAAACGGAGTCCAAATGGAATGAAACCTTCGGGAGCGTTATTTTTGGAACAAACGTGATCCAGAGGACTTGGAGTGCAAGTCAAGAAGCTCCCGAGGCGGCCACGAGGGTGGAGGGCGCCCCCCCTACAGGGCACGCCCCCTATCTTGTGGGCCCCTCGGGCATCCACTGACGTACTTCTTCCTCCTATATATACCCATATACCCTGAAACCATCGAGGGAGCAACCAAAAAACTATTTCCGCCACCGTAACCTTCTGTATCCGCGAGATCCCATCTTGGAGCCGTCGTCGGCGTTCTACCGGAGGGGGAATCCACCACGGAGGGCCTCTACATCAACCCCAAGGCCTCTCTGATGAGTTGTGAGTAGTTTACCATAGACCTTCGGGTCCGTAGTTATTAGCTAGATGGTTTCTTCTCTCTTTTTGGATCTCAATACCATGTTCTACCCCTCTCTTGTGGAGATCTATTTGATGTAACTCTTTTTGTGATGTGTTTGTTGAGATCCGATGAATTGTGGGTTTATGATCAAGTTTATCTATGAGAAATATTTGAATCTCCTCTGAATTCTTTTATGTATGATTGAGTTATCTTTGCAAGTCTCTTCGAATTATCGGTTTGGTTTGGCCTACTAGATTGATCTTTCTTGCTATGGGAGAAGTGCTTAGCTTTGGGTTCAATCTTGCGATGTCCTTTCCCAGTGACAGCAGGGGCAGCAAGGCACGTATTGTATTGTTGCCATCGAGGATAAAAAGATGGGGTTTATATCATATTGCATGAGTTTATCCCTCTACATCATGTCATCTTTCTTAAAGCGTTACTCTGTTCTTATGAACTTAATACTCTAGATGCATGCTGGATAGCGGTCGATGTGTGGAGTAATAGTAGTAGATGCAGGCAGGAGTCGGTCTACTTGTCACGGACATGATGCCTATATACATGATCATGCCTAGATAATCTCATAATTATTCGCTTTTCTATCAATTGCTCGACAGTAATTTGTTCACCCACCGTAATACTTATGCTATCTTGAGAGAAGCCTCTAGTGAAAGCTATGGCCCCCGGGTCTATCCTTTATCATATAAGCTTTCAATCTACTTTTATTTGCATCTTTACTTTTCCAATCTATATTATAAAATACCAAAAATATATTTATCTTATCATATTATATCTATCAGATCTCACTTTCGCAAGTGGCCGTGAAGGGATTGACAACCCCTTTATCGCGTTGGTTGCGAGTTCTTTGTTTGTTTGTGTAGGTGTGTGGGACTTGTGAGGAGCCTCCTACTAGATTTATACCTTGGTTCTCAAAAACTGAGGGAAATACTTACGCTACTGTGCTGCATCACCCTTTCCTCTTGAAGGAAAACCAACGCAAGCTCAAGACGTAGCAGGCATACTGCTACCTCTTGAGCACTGCGTTGGATTTCCCCGAAGAGGAAAGGATGATGCAGTAAAGTAGCATAAGTATTCCCCTTAGTTAGTGAGAACCAAGGTATCAATCCAGTAGGAGATCACGCACGAGTCCCTCGTACCTACACAAAACGATAGCTACTCACAACCAACGCGATTAGGGGTTGTCAATCCCTTCACGGTCACTTACGAGGGTGAGATCTGATAGAGATGATAAATAATATTTTTGGTATTTTTGATATAGAGATGCAAAGTAAAAAGTAAAAGGCAAAAATAAAAACAAAGCAAGTAATAAAGTAATGGAGATTGATATGATGAGAATAGACCCGGGGGCCATAGGTTTCACTAGTGGCTTCACTCAAGAGCATAAGTATTCTACGGTGGGTGAACAAATTACTGTTGAGCAATTGATAGAAAAGTGAATAATTATGAGGTTATCTAGGTATGATCATGTATATAGGCATCACGTCCGAGACAAGTAGATCGAAACGATTCTGCATCTACTACTACTACTCCACTCATCGACCGCTATCCAGCATGCATCTAGAGTATTAAGTTAAAAACAGAGTAACGCCTTAAGCAAGATGACATGATGTAGAGGGATAAATTCATGCAATATGATAAAAACCCCATCTTGTTATCCTCGATGGCAACAATACAGTACGTGCCTTGCAAGCCTTTCTGTCACTGGGTAAGGACACCGCAAGATTGAACCCAAAGCTAAACACTTCTTCCATTGCAAGAACTACCAATCTAGTTGGCCAAACCAAACGGATAATTCGAAGAGACTTGCAAAGATAACTCAATCATACATAAAAGAATTCAGAGAAGAATCAAATATTGTTCATAGATAAGCTGGATCATAAACTCACAATTCATCGGTCTCAACAAACACACCGCAAAAAGAAGATTATATCGAATAGATCTCCACAAGAGAGGGGGAGAACATTGTATTGAGATCCAAAAAGAGAGAAGAAGCCATCTAGTTACTCGCTATGGACCCGAAGGTCTGAAGTAAACTACTCACACTTCATCGGAGAGGCTATAGTGTTGATGTAGAAGCCCTCCGTGGTAGATGCCCTCTCCGGCGAAGCTCCGGAACAGGCCCCAAGATGGGATCTCGCGGATACAGAAAGTTGCGGCAGTGGAATTAGGTTTTTGGCTCCGTATTTGATCTGACGGGGGTACGTAGGTATATATAGGAGGAAGGAGTACGTCGGTGGAGCAACAGGGGGCCCACGAGGCAGGGGGCGCGCCCAGGGGGCGCCCCCACCCTCGTGACCTCCTCGGTTGTTCCTTGGAGCAGGGTCCAAGTCTCCTGGATCACGTTCGGTGAGAAAATCACGTTCCCGAAGGTTTTATTCCGTTTGGACTCCGTTTGATATTCTGTTTCTCCGAAATACTGAAATAGGCAAAAACAACAATTCTGGGCTGGGCCTCCGGTTAATAGGTTAGTCCCAAAAATAATATAAAAGTGGAAAATAAAGCCCATTATAGTCCAAAACAGTAGATAACGTAGCATGGAGCAATCAAAAATTATGGATACGTTGGAGACGTATCAAGCATCCCCAAGCTTAATTCCTGCTCGTCCTCGAGTAGGTAAATGATAAAAAAGAATTTTTGATGCGGAGTGATACTTTAATTTCAATGTGAATCTTCTTAATTGTGGCATGAATATTCAGATCCGAAAGATTCAAGACAAAAGTTCATATTGACATAAAAGTAATAATACTTCAAGCGTACTAATCAAAGCAATCATGTCTTCTCAAAATAGCATGGTTAAAGAAAGTTATCCCTACAAAATCATATAGTCTAGCTAAGCTCTATCTTCATCACACAAAGTATTTAATCATGCACAACCCCGATGACGAGCTAAGCAATTGTTTCATACTTTAGTAATCTCAAACTTTTTCAACTTTCACGCAATACATGAGCGTGAGCCATGGACATAGCACTATAGGTGGAATAGAATGGTGGTTGTGGAGAAGACAAAAAGGAGAAGATAGTCTCACATCAACTAGGCGTATCAACGGGCTATGGAGATGCCCGTCAATAGATATCAATGTGAGTGAGTAGGGATTGCCATGCAACGGATGCACTAGAGCTATAAGTATATGAAAGCTCAACAAAAGAAACTAAGTGGGTGTGCATCCAACTTGCTTGCTCACGAAGACCTAGGGCACTTTTGAGGAAGCCCATCATTGGAATATACAAGCCAAGTTCTATAATGAAAAATTCCCACTAGTATATGAAAGTGACAACATATGAGACTCTCTATCATGAAGATCATGGTGCTACTTTGAAGCACAAGTGTGGAAAAAGGATAGTAGCATTGTCCCTTCTCTCTTTTTCTCTCATATTTTTTTATTTTGGTGGGCTTCTTTGGCCTCTTTTTTTATTTGGGCTTCTTTGGCCTCTTTTATTTTTCATAAAGTCCGGAGTCTCATCCCGACTTATGGGGGAATCATAGTCTCCATCATCCTTTCCTCACTGGGACAATGCTCTAATAATGAGGATCATCACACTTTTATTTTTCTTACAACTCAACAATTACAACTCGATACTTAGAACAAAATATGACTCTATATGAATGCCTCCGGCGGTGTACCGGGATATGCAATGAATCATGAGCGATATGTATGAAAATTATGAAGGTGGCCTAGCCACAAATACAATGTCAACTACATGTTCATGCAAAAAGCAATATGACAAAAGTAATGTGTGTCATATGAACGGAACGGTGGAAAGTTGCATCACAATATATCTCGGAATGGCTATGGAAATGACATGATAGGTAGGTATGATGGCTGTTTTGAGGAAGGTATATGGTGGATGTATGATACCGGTGAAAAGTGCACGGTATTAGAGAGTCTAGCAATGGTGGAAGGGTGAGAGTGCGTATAATCCATGGACTCATCATTAATCAAAAGAACTCATGCCCTTGTTGCAAAAATTTAGAAGTCATCAAAAACCAAAGCACTAAACACATACTCCTAGGGGGATAGATTGGTAGGAAAATACCATCGCTCTTCCCCGACTGCCACTCATAAGGAAGACAATCAATAAATAAAATTGTGCTCCGACTTCATCACAAAGCGGTTCACCATACGTGCATGCTACCGGAATCACAAACTTCAACACAAGCATTCTTTAAATTCATAATCACCCTAACTAGCATTGCTTTGATATTATCACCTCCATATCTCAAAACAATTATCAAGCATCAAACTTATCTTATTATTCAACACACTCAAAAGAAAGTTTCACATATCTTGAATACCAAGTATATTATCTTTAAGCAAATTACCATGCTATTAACAACTCTCAAAATAATCTAAGTGAAGCATGAGAGATCAATAGTTTCTTTAAAACAAATCCACCACCGTGCTCTAAAAGATCTAAGTGAAGCACTAGATTAAAAATTATTACGCTCAAAAAGGTTTAAGTGAAGCACTATGAGCAAAACTATCAAGCTCAAAAGATATAAGTGAAGCACATAGAGTATTCTAGCAAATTCTAAATCATGTATGGCTCTCTCAAAAGGTGTGTACAGCAAGGATGATTGTGGTAAACTAACAAGCAAAGACTCAAATAATACAAGACGCTCCAAGCAAAACACATGACATGTGGTGAATAAAAATATAGCTCCAAGTAAATTACCGATGGAAGTAGACGAAAGAGGGGATGCCTTCCGGGGCATCCCCAAGCTTTGACTTTTTGGTGTCCTTGGATTATCTTGGGGGTGCCATGGGCATCCCCAAGCTTAGGCTCTTTCCACTCTTTGTTCCATAATCCATCAAAAGAATTCACCCAAAACTTGAAAACTTCACAACACAAAACTCAATAGAAATCTCGTGAGCTCCGTTAGTGAAAGAAAACAAAAGACTACTTTAAGGTACTGTAATGAACTCATTATTTATTTATATTGGTGTTAAACCTACTGTATTCCAAGTTCCTTATGGTTTATAAACTAATTTATTAGCCATAGATTCATTGAAATAAGCAAACAACACACGAAAAACAGAATCTGTCAAAAACAGAACAGTCTGTAGCAATCTGTAACTAACGCAAACTTCTGGAACTCTAAAAATTCTACCAAACTAGGACGTACTGGAAAATTTGTTTATTGATCAGAAGCAAAAAGAATCAACGCAAAAGCACGTTTCTGTGATTTATTGAATTTTTTCTCGTGAGCGCAAAGTTTCTGTTTTTCAGCAGAATCAAATCAACTATCATCATAGCTCATCCTATAGGTTCTACTTGGCACAAACACTAATTAAAACATAAAACCACGTCTAAACATAAAGTAGATGGATTATTTATTCCTAAACAGAAGCAAAAACAAAAAACAAAAAATAAAATTGGGTTGCCTCCCAACAAGTGCTATCGTTTAACGCCCTTAGCTAGGCATAAAAGCAAGGATAGATCTAGGTTTTGCCATCTTTGGTAGGCAATCCATAAGTGGCTCTCATGATATATTCATATGGTAATTTTATTTTCTTTCTAGGGAAGTGTTCCATACCCTTTCTCAAGGGAAATTGGAATCTAATATTCCCTTCCTTCATATCAATAATTTCACCAATCGTTCTAAGGAAAGGTCTACCAAGAATAATAGGACATGAAGGATTGCAATCTATATCAAGAACAATAAAATCTATGGGCACATAATTCCTATTTGCAACAATAAGAACACCATTAATTCTTCCCATAGGCTTTTAATAGTGGAATCCGCAAGATGCAAGTTTAGAGAGCAATCTTCAAAGTCGCGGAAATCTAGCAAATCACACAAAGTTTTGGGAATAGTGGAGACACTAGCACCCAAATCACACAAGGCATGAAACTCAAAATCTTTAATTTTAATTTTGATAGTAGGTTCCCACTCATCATAGAGTTTTCTAGGGATAGGAACTTTCAACTCAAGTTTTTCTTCATACGATTGCATCAAGGCATCAACAATGTGTTCGGTAAAGACCTTATTTTGACTATAAGCATGAGGAGAATCTAGCACGGATTGCAACAAGGAAATACAACCAATCAAAGAGCAATTTTCATAATTAAATTCCTTGAGATCCAAAATAATGGGTTTAGCAACATCAAGATTTTTATTTCTTTCAATCCCGCTTTCATCAATTTCATCATCAAGATCTAGAAACTCCGAATTCTTAGAACACCTTCTAGGTAAAGTAAGATCATATTCAGTTTCATCAAGATTCATATTGCAAAACAAAGATTTATTAGGGGACACATCAATAACTTTTAGATCTTCATCTTGATTTTCATAGGAATTGGAAGAACATGCTTTAATAAAGGCATCTTTGGAAGCACGCATCCTAGCGGTTCTTTCCTTGCACTCATCAATGGAAATTCTCATAGCTTTGAGAGACTCATTGATATCATGCTTAAGAGGAATAGATCTAAGCTTTAAAGAATCAATTTCAAGAGAAATTCTATCAACGTTCCTAGCCAAATCATCAACTTTAAGCAATTTCTCTTCGAGCAAAGCATTAAAATTATTTTGTGAATTCATAAAATCTTTAACACTATTCTCAAATTCAGAGGGCATCTTATTAAAATTTCCATAAGAGTTGTTGTAGGAATTTCCATAATTATTAGAAGGATTACTAGGATAAGGCCTAGGATTAAAATTCCCTCTATACGCGTTATTTCCAAAACTATTCCTACCAACAAAATTCACATCCATAGATTCATTATTATTCTCAATCAACGTAGATAAAGGCATATCATTGGGATCAAGAGAAGTATTTTTAGTAGCAAACATCTTCATAAGTTCATCCATCTTTTCACTCAAAACATTGATTTCTTCTATAGCATGCACTTTTTTACTAGAAGATCTTTCGGTATGCCATTGAGAATAATTAGCCATAATATTGTCAAGCAATTTTGTAGCATCTCCTAACGTAATTTCCATAAACGTGCCTCCCGCGGCCGAATCTAAAAGATTTCTAGAAGCAAAATTTAATCCGGCATAAAAATTTTGTATGATCATCCATAAATTCAAACCATGAGTAGGGCAATTGCGAAGCATCAATTTCATTATTTCCCAAGATTGGGCAACATGCTCATGATCAAGTTGTTTAAAATTCATAATATCGTTCCTAAGAGTGATGATCTTAGCGGGAGGAAAATACTTAGAGATAAAAACATCTTTGCACTTGTTCCAAGAATCAATACTATTTTAGGCAAAGATGAAAACCAAATTTTAGCACGATCTCTAAGTGAAAACAGATATAACTTCAATTTGACAATATTGTTATCCGTATCTTTCTTCTTTTGCATATCACACAAATCAACAAAATTATTTAGATGAGTAGCGGCATCTTCACTAGGAAGGCCGGCGAATTGATCTTTCATAACAAGATTCAGCAAAGCGGTATTGATTTCACAAGACTCATCATTATTAAGAGGAGCAATCGGAGTACTAAGGAAATCATTATTATTGGTATTCGAGAAATCACACAATTTGGTATTATCTTGGGCCATGGCAACAAGTAATCCAACACACAAGCAACAAAAAGGCAAACGAAAAAAACTGAAAGAGAAAGAGAGGAGGAGATTGGGAAAGAGAGGGCGAATAAAACAGCAAGGGTGAAGTGGGGGAGAGGAAAACGAGAGGCAAATAATGTAATGCGAGAGATAGGGATTGTGATGGGTACTTGGTATGGTTGACTTTTGCGCAAACTCCCCGACAACGGCGCCAGAAATTCTTCTTGCTACCTCTTGAGCACTGCGTTGGATTTCCCCGAAGAGGAAAGGATGATGCAGTAAAGTAGCGTATGTATTTCCCTCAGTTTTTGAGAACCAAGGTATCAATCCAATAGGAGATCACGCACGAGTCCCTCGTACCTACACAAAACGATAGCTACTCGCAACCAACGCGATTAGGGGTTGTCAATCCCTTCACAGTCACTTACGAGGGTGAGATCTGATAGAGATGATAAATAATATTTTTGGTATTTTTAATATAGAGATGCAAAGTAAAAAGTAAAAGGAAAAATAAAAACAAAGCAAGTAATAAAGTAATGGAGATTGATATGATGAGAATAGACCCCGGGGCCATAGGTTTCACTAGTGGCTTCTCTCAAGAGCATAAGTATTCTACGGTGGGTGAACAAATTACTGTTGAGCAATTGATAGAAAAGCGAATAATTATGAGGTTATCTAGGTATGATCATGTATATAGGCATCACGTCCGAGACAAGTAGATCGAAACGATTCTGCATCTACTACTATTACTTCACTCATCGACCGCTATCCAGCATGCACCTAGAGTATTAAGTTAAAAACAGAGTAACGCCTTAAGCAAGATGACATGATGTAGAGGGATAAATTCATGCAATATGATAAAAAACCCATCTTGTTATCCTCGATGGCAACAATACAATACTTGCCTTGCAACCCTTTCTGTCACTGGGTAAGGACATCGCAAGATTGAACCCAAAGCTAAACACTTCTCCCATTGCAAGAACTACCAATCTAGTTGGCCAAACCAAACGGATAATTCGAAGAGACTTGCAAAGATGACTCAATCATACATAAAAGAATTCAGAGAAGAATCAAATATTGTTCATAGATAAGCTGGATCATAAACTCACAATTCATCGGTCTCAACAAACACACCGCAAAAAGAAGATTACATCGAATAAATCTCCACAAGAGAGGGGGAGAACATTGTATTGAGATCCAAAAAGAGAGAAGAAGCCATCTAGCTACTAGCTATGGACCCGAAGGTCTGAAGTAAACTACTCACACTTCATCGGAGAGGCTATGGTGTTGATGTAGAAGCCCTCCGTGGTAGATGCCCTCTCCGGCGGAGCTCCGGAATAGGCCCCAAGATGGGATCTTGCGGATACAGAAGGTTGCGGTGGTGGAATTAGGTTTTTGGCTCCGTATTTGATCTGACGGGGGTACGTAGGTATATATAGGAGGAAGGAGTACGTCGGTGGAGCAACAGGGGGCCCACGAGGCAAGGGGCGCCCCCCACCCTCGTGACCTCCTCGGTTGTTCCTTGGAGCAGGGTCCAAGTCTCCTGGATCACGTTCGGTGAGAAAATCACGTTCCCGAAGGTTTTATTCCGTTTGGACTCCGTTTGATATTCTATTTCTTCGAAATACTGAAATAGGCAAAAAACAGCAATTCTGGGCCGGGCCTCCGGTTAATAGGTTAGTCCCAAAAATAATATAAAAGTGGAAAATAAAGCCCATTATAGTCCAAAACAGTAGATAAAGTAGCATGGAGCAATCAAAAATTATAGATACGTTGGAGACGTATCATGTACCTGGAGCACCAGGCCCGTCGCCGCATCGAGGAGGGCGGCATAATCATCATCGACAGTGACGAAGAGGGCGAGGTCGGGCCATCAAGCGCCCCGCCACATGTCGGTGACCCCGGCCAGGGCTGCAGCAGGGACGTCGCAGGTGAGGCATGCGACGACAACGGCAGTGGCGACTACACCCGCTTCTACAGGCTGCTCGACATGTTAACGACGGCGGCGGCGACGGCTTTTTAGTTTGTTTTTAAGTTAGGCATAGTTCTTGCATGTTTTTACGTTTTTGTACAAATTTCAATGCAATATGGCCGAGTTCCTGCAAAAATTCGCCGGGTTTGCAAAAATTTGAAACGAACTTCGTCGAACCCACGGCGACCGTGGGCCTATGACTGGGAGCGAACCGAACCCCGGGGCCCAATCTAGCACCGGTTCGCCCCTGGCCACTCTTTTTTGGCGCCCTGGGTGTCCGAACGGCTTGAGATGCTCTTACCCCAGAGCACACCAACTCGCCGGATCAACAGATCCGCGAGACCATACTACTAGACACTTGCCGGCTCCACCACAAGGGCCTCGCGCAGCAAACGTGAGGCGTCGGCACCTTTATTCCACCTCGACACCGCCTCCCACACATCGATAAAGCCGCCAAGAAGATCTATCCTACTGTCGCTAGATGTAAGTGCATCTAGTGCCCCTTAGTGATTTTGGTGTATTGAAGACTTATAGGTTAAGGGACTGATGTGTTTGTGAGTGTACACAGGTCTATAAGTCTATGAGGAGTTTGATAATTACAGAGAAAGTCAACCCCTAAAAATGAAGTTCTTCGCTTGAAGACTTTGGATTTCTGAAGACTTTCTGAAGACTTTGAAAGTGAAGAAATTGGTGTGACCTTGAAGACTTGGCAATCATTCGAGGAACATGAAGCGTGAAGACTTTGTTTTTCATTGTTTCATTTTCTCTTTCTTGAGTCATAGGAAACACCGTACCGTTAAAGGGGGTCGAGGAAATACTATGGAAAATTTTCCATGTGATGCTTAACTCAAAATCCTACACCTACCAATCCCTTCGAGTGAAGCCATTGGAAATCTCATACAGTTCAGTCATATTCTTCAGTGACAGAGACGAAGTTCTTCTGGTCTCTGAGGAATTTGTTCTGACTGAGGAGTTAGGAATTCGCCAGTGCGGATTGCCTACACAATGAGGAACATGATAACCCTGAGGAATTTGAGACTCAAAATTCCGACCATTGCTGTGCTACGCGCCAGCTGTCCCAAAATATCTACCCACCTAATGGTCATATTAGACAAGGGCATTTATGTCTTATCATGCCGGGCTGCTCCCTAGGCTATAAATAGCCGCCCCCTACAACCACTAGTTGGTTGGCTGCTCCAAGAGAAACTGACACTTGTTTGAGAGCATCCCATCCTCCGAGGACTTTGAGCGAAAATCATCAAGTGAGGAAAACCCAAACCCAAACCTTCAAAACCCCAAAGTGATTGAGCATCACTGAAGAGATTGATCATGCGTGGATCCGACGCTTGTTACCTTCGAAGACTGTGCTTCTTCCAGACGATTAGGCATCAAGGTCTAGAGCATCCAAGAGGAATTGTGGATCACCGAGTGACCAAGTTTGTGAAGGTCCGGAAGTCACCTGAAGACTTACCACGAGTGATTGGGCGAGGTCTGTGTGACTTTATCTCAAGGAGAATACGGTGAGGACTATGTGTCCGGGACCTCGAGTTTAAATACTCAGCCGCTCCAACCTGATGTACAACTGAGACAGCAGTTGGAACTGGTCTACCAAATCATTGTCTTCACCGAGCTTACTGGTTCTATTTCCTCAACTCTTTCATTTCTTCATTTCTGTTGTTGTGTTCTTGTTCATATCTGTTTGAAGACTTTGACTGAAGACTTTCTCAATTTCCTTAGTTCAATTTCTTCAGTCTGTCCGTCTTCATCTTGTGTTATCATGTGCTTACGCTTTCTGTACTCTGTGCTTGTCTTCATTTCATCATGACGAATGTGCGTGTGTTCTGTTATGTTTACTTTTGAGTACTTATTCCGCTGCAAGTAGTTCTTCATTGGAATTTCCTCACCAGCAAATTCCTTAGTGAAGAATTCATAAAAATCGCCTATTCACCCTCCCTCTAGTCGATATAACACACTTTCAATTGGTATCAGAGCAAGGTACTCCCTTGTTCTGTGTGATTTTGGTTAACCACCTGGAGTTTTAGTTATGTCGACCGCAGGTATGATCAAGGTCTCTGCTAGGTGTCCTACCTTCAATGGAACGGACTACCCCTACTAGAAAAATAAGATGCGAATGCATCTTGAGGCAATTGATAACGATCTTTGGTACGTTGTGGAAAATGGTGTTCCCTCTGTCACACCTTCTCTGAGTGTTGCTGATGTGAAGAGATTCAAGCAACTCGATTCTCAAGCGAAGAACATCATATGTGGCCATCTGAGCAAAGGGCAATATGGTAGAGTGAGTGCTTTGGAAACTGCTAAGCTTATCTGGGATAGGCTCTCCAAATTAAATGAAGGAGTCTCAACTCAACATGACTCTCGTGTTGACGTTCTTCGCAATCTCTTCAACTGCTTCAAAAGACTCGACAATGAAAACGTTCAGCAAACCTTCGATCGCCTCACTGATATCTCAAATGAGCTTCAAGCGCTTGGTGCCACTGACATCACCAACCATGAGGTGGTGAAGAAATTGCTGAGATCACTCGATTCCTCATTTGACACTCTGGCACTGATGATTCAAGAGCGTGCTGATTACAAGTCACTTGATCCCGCTGATATCCTCGAGAGGCTAAACACTCATGAGTTCCAGCTTGCTGAGAAGAGAGATCTTTATGGTTCAAGCTATGGCAAACCACGTGCTCTGTAGGCCAAGGCAGTCTCTGAGTCTGAAGAAGAGGACTCCACTAGCAGCCTTGGTGATCCTGAAGAACTGAGCCAGGAACTAGCACTGATCGTGAAGAAATTTCAGAAGTTCTCAAGACGTGGTCGCTTTGGAAAATCCTCAAGGAGCAATGATTCCTCATCCAATGACTACAAGAAGAGGCTATGCCACAAATGCAAGAAACCTGGTCACTACATTCAAGATTGTCCTCAGTGGGATAAGGAATTAAAGAAGAAGAAATATAAGGATTACAGTTCTGATGATGCCAAGAAGAAGAAGAGATCTTCAAAGTCTTCATCATCAAAATACTCAAAATCTTCATCTCACAAGAAGAGCAGCTCCAAGAAGGCTCAAGCATTCATTGGCAAGGAAATGGACTCTGAGGCTGAATCTGAGGAACATGAGGAAGAGGAGGCATCCGAGGAGTCCGAGTCTGGTGTGGCAAGCCTAGCTCTTGCTACTGCGTTCGTCAGCAAGTCTATCTTCAACTCTGAAGAAAATGGCAACACCAACAGTGTTGATGAAGGCAATGATGACTATGCTCCCACCTATTGCTTCATGGCCAAGGGTGCCAAGGTAACTAAATACCCCTCTTCTGAATCTAGTGAGGATGAATCTGATGAAAACCTCAAGCCCAGCTACTCTAAACTTGCTAAGATTGCTGTGAAACAACAAAAGGCTATTGAAAAAATTCAAAATATGCTAGACAAAAGTGATGATATGTTGGGTGAAAAAATGGATCGCACCAAAGACTTGACTGAAAATCTTCAGAGACTTCAGTCCAAGTTTGACAATCTTCAAGGTCATCATAACACTCTCTTATCTGATCACGAGAAGCTTTCTTATGAATTTCTTCAAAGAAAACAAGATCTTGAGAAGCTAAGAGTGAGTTATGAAGATCTTTAGAAGGAGTGTGATTCATTACTTGCTCAACAAATTAGCGCTACTCAGGAAGAATTTGTTCCTCCATGTCTGAAGTGCATTGAACGTGAATCTGCTAATTCTGCACCTGAATGTTCAAATGCTTCTAATGCTAAAAATTCTTCACATGTATCTGCTATCACTAATTCCTCATCTGAGGACATTGCTAGTATCACTGATGATGCAGGGATGAAGGAATTGTACATGACAGGCATGTACAAAAGCCTCAAAGGGCATCAGGCTCTTTATGATGTGCTTAAAAAGCAGATCCTCAACAGGAACCCTAGGAAAGAGGGTATTGCCTTTGAGAGGAAACTCAATGTTGATGGAACATATTGGAAGCCTGAGCAGTACCCCAAAACCTCATGGGTTGCTACAAAGGGACCTCCAGTTGATCCATCCAATTTATATGGCTTTACATGTGAATCTCCTCATTCTTCTAATGAGTCATTTGACTCCAACTATAAACTGTTCAAAAATCAGAATGGTGAAGTATTTGCTAGATATGTTGGCACTAACTGCAGGAACGGTTCCCCTATGAAGAAAATCTGGGTTCCCAAAAGTTGCCTTGAAAGTCTTTAGGTGAATGTCCTCATGACACCACCTGTGAAGAATAGGAACCCCGGATCAAATTCTTCATATGGACCAAATTCTTCATATGGATCAAATTCCTCAACTAGATCAAAATCCTCACATGATCATCATCGTGCTAACCCCTCTGTTTCGCAGGGTAGAGCTAAGGGCTATGAATATGAGCATTATTCTTCAAATCATTATGTTCATAAGTCCTCGAAGAATTTCTTTGCTTATTCATATGCTTACCCTAACCCCTCACATGTGAAACGAAGCAGACTTGTTCTATGCCACCTTTCTCATATGGTGCTCGTAGAGTGATGAATTCTTTGCCACCCCTTCAAATGTGGGTGGTGAAGAAAAAGAACCAATCTCTTATGCAGGGTCAGGTCTCCAGACGTGCTCAAAACGTTTGAAGAATTTGCTAAAGACCTGAACAGTGCCTGACGGGATGCAGGCCAATCATGAAGAAATGAACTTTCATTTCTCACGTCCTCCATACTGATTTACCCGTGCTATTTCTTGATGAAATTGATCTGATGATATTGATGTCATATTCTTCACTGATGAAGTATATGAGTTCGTAAGGTGCACTAATTCATTTGCAGGATGATCAACCCAAAGCCAATGAGTGGGTCCTTGATAGTGGATGTACAAATCACATGACTGGTGACAAGAATCTATTGATGGATGCTCCATTATCACCGTCACATCTGAAGCATATCATCTTCGCTGACAAAGGCAAAAGTCAGGTATTGGGTCTAGGTAAGGTTGCGATCTCAAAGGATAGACACATGGACAAAGTCATGCTTGTCGAATCCTTAGGATACAACCTCATGTCTGTCTCAATGCTTTGTGATCTCGATATGGTTGTTGTCTTTGGAAAATATCGTTGTGTTGTGATCATGGAAGCTGACCATTCCAAAGTCTTCGAAGGCTTTAGGAGAGGAGACTTGTATATCGTTGATTTCTCTACAGGACCACCACCAGCCATATGCTTACTTGCAAAAGCCTCAGAAGGCTGGCTATGGCATCGATGACTTGGTCATGCTGGCATGAGGAATTTGCACACGCTTGCGAAGAAGAAGCATGTCATTGGCATTGAGAATGTCAAATTCCTCAAGGATCACTTTTGCGGAGCCTGTGAAGTAGGAAAGATGACCAAGGTCAAGCATCCAGTGAAGACTATCATGACAACCACTCGACCATTTGAATTGCTTCACATGGATCTTTTTGGTCCCAATCATTATTCTGCAATTCAAAATGATGCATCTCTATATGGTTTTATTATTGTTAATGATTATTCTCGTTACACATGGGTGCACATTGTCACTTACAAACATGAGGTGCAAGAAGTCTTCAAACAATTTTCCTCGAGGGCTTCAACGAACTTTGGTGTGAAGATCAAGCACATCAGAAGTGACAATGGGACCGAGTTCAAGAATTCTGGTCTTGATGGCTATCTTGATGAACTTGGTATTACTAATGAGTTATCTGCTCCTTATACTTCTCAGCAGAATGGCGTCGTGGAGCGCAAAAACAGGACCCTTGTTGAAATGGCTCGCACCATGCTTGATGAATACAAGACACCTCATCGCGTCTAGATTGAGGCCATTGATACTGCATGCTACATCATCAACAGGGTATATCTTCACAAATTCTTCAAGAAGACTGCCTCTAAACTCCTTGTCGGTGTCAAAACCAGCAGTTCTCGGGTAGGGGGTCCCGATCTGTGTGTCTAGGCTGATGGTAACAGGAAGCGAGGGACACAACGTTTACCCAGGTTCGGGCCCTCTCGATGGAGGTAAAACCCTACTTCCTGCTTGATTAATATTGAAGATATGGGTAGTACAAGAGTAGATCTACCACGAGATCATAGAGGCTAAACCCTAAGAGTTAGCCTATGATGGTATGATTGTAATTGTGATCGTCCTTCTAAGGACCAACCTCTCCGGTTTATATAGACACCGGAAAGGGCTAGGGTTTACACGAAGTCGGTTACAAGGAAGGAAACACAATATCTGGATCGCCAAGCTTGCCTTCCACGCAAAGGAGAGTCCCATCCAGACACGGGCCGAAGTCTTGGGTCTTGTATCTTCACGCTTCAATAGTCCGGATGATGTATACAATCCGGCAGTCCGGATACCCCCTAATCCAGGACTCCCTCAGCAGCCCCTGAACCAGGCTTCAATGACGATGAGTCCGACACACAGTCTTGTCTTCGGCATTGCAAGGCGGGATCCTTCTCCAAATACTCCAAAGTAATTTATCGAACACGTAGACCGTGTCCGGATCCACAAAATGATCTTCACACACCGCTGTAGAGAGAGAACGATATTTCACAAATGCAATCTGCCGACAACTTTTTAGACAACGTGACATGTCATTAAGATCGGGTCATTATTCGAACCGTTTTCCTACAACCAGTCACAGTGCATATTGCGAGGCGGTTTCCTTGACACGTCTTGTCAAAGCAGAGATCGTGTTCCCTTATCACGAGATTCTCATCAATACGGGTATGGGTAATCCCACCATGCCATCAATCGTGGCGCTTGGGAGGTGAGCGATTCCCAACGTGCAAGTGGGGAGGCGCACCGCTTCCGTCGCCTCTATAAAGGGATAAGAGTTCCCCATTTTTACCCACGCCTTCTTCCTCCTTTGCCCACTCTTGCCCCCTCGAGCTCCAGCGCCCTAGTCCAAGTCTTCTCCGCACAACTAAACATGTCCAGAGCAGGAGGCAAGTGGGTGGCTTCCACCATGAAGGAGAAGGATATCGCGAATCTTCGGGCGGCCGGATACTTGGCCGTAGACATAGTGCACCGGCTACCAGACGACGGGCAGGTCATTCCAACCCCAAGACCCCACGAGAGGGTCGTGTTTCTCGCCCACTTCGTCCGTGGACTAGGGTTTCCACTTCACCCCTTCGTCCGCGGGGCTCATGTTCTACTACGGGCTAGACTTCCATGATCTAGCCCCGAACTTCGTCCTCAACATCTCGACGTTCATCGTCGTATGCGAGGCCTTCCTCCGCATCAAGCCTCATTTCGGCTTATGGCTGCAAATATTCTGCATGAAGCCGAAGATTGTGAGCGGCCAGCAAGCGGAGTGCGGAGGAGCCATGGTGGGCAAGATGCCTAACGTCACCTGGCTTGACGGCTCCTTTTCGGAAACCGTGAAGGGATGGCAGTCGGGTGGTTCTACAACACCGAGCCGCGTGACGCCAACTGGGCGGCGGCCCCCCGAGTTCCGATCCGGAACCCCCATGCGGCTCACCTCCTAGGAAAAGAAGATCCTGTCCTGGGGCGAATCTACAGAGCCGACCGGACTCCAAAACTGCATCAAGAGCATGAAGGACAATAACATCAAGCTTGTCAACGTGATACAGGTCATGCTCGTTAGCCGGATTTTGCCGTGCCAAAGGCGGGCATTCAATCTATGGGAGTTCGTCTCGGCCGAACACCAGACGCTTCAGAGGCTCTACGGCATGAAGCACAAAGACGCGTGGAAGGTGTTGTTCAAGGCCTCTGAAGTACCTCCTCCCACATCCGAGGACCATGGGCTCCACGCCCGTGGCCTCCTAGTCAGGTGAGTTCTCAGGCTACCACCGGATTCGGTTCTTCCCAATATATTCATGGGGGAGCCTTAAGTAATTGTGCATATTTGTTCAGGATTATGTGGAGACAGCGGAGCAGATTGACTGTCCGGCTCCGCTGCCAGAAAGCCCAGCTAATGCTCTCCTGATGGAGATGCTGGTCCTGGCGCCCTACAAGGTGCCGGAGAAGAAGGCCGATAAGAAGGCCCCGGGGATCCAAAAGGGTCTCCGACGTAAGGTTACGCCAGAAGCCTCGTCCGAAGACGACGAGGCACACTCCTCCCCCGAAGGGGAGGAAGAAGAAGAAGGGACCGCCCCACCCGGAGAGGGTGAGGGGCCCGAGAAGGCGGACCAGGGGGCGGAAAAGGCCCTTGGTGCAAGGCCGTCATACCCATGTCGTCTGATGACGACGAGACAGATTCCTCCCATGGAGGCGGGGGGAGCAAGAAGAAACTCTACCTCCCTGCACTGGGGAGGAGAAGAAGAGGAAAGCCGCCCTGGAGGGGGAGGCTGGGTCATCCAAGAAGGGAAAAGTGTCCCTTTCGGACTACTCCGCCACGGCCGCCCATAGCAAGGAGGGGTGGCTGCCCAGGGGGAAGCCCCTAGCGCGGTCGTAAGTATCCGCAACCTGTAATGACTTTACTTCACAGTCTTTTTATAACACCGAATGTATATGCAGTCCGGCCAGGGTTCATCTCGAGGTATCTTCTTCGGATGGATCCCTGAGCGATTCGGAGATGAACTCGCTCCCGACGGCCACCACTCCTCAACCCGCGGATGACACGGTGGTGTTGTCCCGAAGGCTCCTAGAGCGGGGGGAGGTGATTCTGGAGACGCCACAAGGCGGAATTCCAGATGTTGGACACGCGGGGTTCAAGATCCCCGTGGATCGTGTCGGTGAGAGCCACAGTAGGCCGGGCTCTCAGCCGAACACTGTTCTGGAGCCTTTAGTGCTTCCGGACTCAGGCGGGCAGCCCCTCGTTAGGGAGGGCGAGCCGTCTATGTCGAGGACTTCCATTGCGCCCGAGGCGCCGGATTGTCTGTTGGAAGCGCTTCGCGGCGCTTCCATGGATGAAGAGCACCGTACTCTTATGAGTGCGGTGATTCATAAGGTTTCGTCCGCCAAGAGCGGGCTAACCGAAGCTTGCACCAGCCTCCTGACAGGCTTTGAGGTAAGTACAAAATATGTGGAATTACCACCCGATAGGTAGTAGCCCTTGATACTCTGTTTGGTGTTCGGAAAGAAAAACCAAACGGAGGGTCAATTGTAATCCGCAGGAGTATAATAATAAGTGTTAATGTGAATAAGCAGGTTGTGCTGCTTGCCGCTGCTGTCCGCACAGCGGAGATCACCAGACTAAAACGGGATCTGGAGCAGGCGCAGGGAGAGCTCGACCTCACGAAGAGGCAGCTCGAAGAGAGCAAAGGTGAGTAATTCCCCACTCTCACATAATGAAGGGTATATAAAATTAGTTATTCTAACAACGAAGCGTCGCGATTTTGTAATAGGGGCCACCACCTAAGTGGCCTCTCTGAAGAAAGCGTTGTCCGAGGCCAAAGACAAGGCGGCCTTGGAACGCACAGAGCGTGAGAAGCAAGATGCCAGAGTGGGCGAGGTACAACAAGAGCTCTAGGAGCTCGACAAAAAGTTCGAGTCCGTGGAGCATGAGCTTAAGGCAAAAGAGGCCGAGCTTGCGAAGGCCCTTGTTAGTATAAAAGACGCCAAGGCCTAAGCCGAGAAGGCACAACAGGAAGCCCAGGAGGCCAAAAATATAGCGGCGGGTAAGAATTTTTTTATGCAAAGCAAACATGTGGAGGAGGCGTTTCTTTTACTTACCCGAGTTCGGAGCTCTCCAGGGGCATTCGCAGATCTGCCACGCAGCGTATCAGATGCCGCGGAGTTCTACCATGCCCAGGAGGGGAGCTCAACGGAGAAGCTGTTCTGGTCCCAGTATGCTGGGGCCGAACATCCAATGCCTCTAAGTGACCAACTGAAGCAGTTGGTCGAACTCCACAGGGCGGCCGAAACGGCTATGAAAGATTTCATAGTCCGGATGTGGCCTGGTGAGCCCCTGTCGGCTAGCTACTTCGGCCTGATCAAGCAGATGGTGAATGCCTGTAAGCGGCTCGAAGTCATCAAGCGATCCGTTTGCATTGAGGGTGCCGGCCGGGCCTTTGCCCGCGCGAAGGTGCATTGGGGCAAGTTGGATGCGGAGAAGCTGGTGAAGGACGGGCCGCCGGAGGGCAAGGTGCATCGCTATCCGGAGAAGTATTACGATGGCTTATGAAGGGCGCTCGTCTCGTGGCTGATGAATGTACCAAGGACACAATTTTAGAATGAATTCACTTCTGTCATGTTTGTAATTTAAGGACGAAGTTACTTGTGCTATGCAGCGCTTTTGTTATTTAAAATATTACCTTCTGTGTGGCTGTTTATAAAATTCTGAAAGTAGGCCAGTCGTCGGCTTCCACCCCCACGTAACTAGTACTGGGGTGTTCGTGGAAACCCGGACACTCTTTATCCAAATGTTTGGTCCCTTAAGGAAGTGTCCGACGCAGCGAACAAGGCAATCGGACTATGCGGCTTTATAACTTTCACTTAGCCATAGAAGTCTACAATTTTAAATTTCGGCGAAGCCCCTAGAATCTGGAAGGCCGAATTGGGGTGCTATATATGCCTAGATCGGACGAAGCCAATTTATCGCCTAAAGCGGGAAAATCTTTAAGGATTTTAAGACCTCTCGAACAGCGACTAGCTCTCGCCACATCATGCCCGTCAGTTTTCGGCTTTCTCTACTGAGGTGCTCGTCCAGAAGAACCGGGACACAATCGCAGTAGTTCTCCCTGCGCTACCTTAGCCGATATAACGGAACGTAAGGTACCAAAACAAGGGAGCCGGGCTAACCCAACTGTAGACCCAAGACATGATTCGGAGCTGATGCATATAGTGCTATAAGTTTGGGGTGCCGCACTGTTGAAAGTGTTCGGACTTGTCTTGCCATATTATGGGGCGCCATCAGAAGCCCCTGGCAAACTGAACGTACCAAGGTGTACGGATGCAATATCAAATAAACATTTGCGAGAAAAAAAATGCTCAAATAAGACTGATAAGCTGATGCTATATGTGATCTCTCATTGATGAATAATATGTTTAAGCGTATGTTTACAATGAATGCATTAAGCGGAGATAAATAGGACTATTTGACATGTCCTATCCAGGGGTAGGTCACGTACAGATAGATAAAACAGGTATAACGATCGTAAATAGATTCCACCTGGGTGTTTCCTTCTGTGCGCAAAGCCTGTTGCCTCTTTGGTTTTCTCTCCTATGTAAGTCCGGCAATCCGGTTCTTCTGAAGAGGCTGCACTAAAGCAATGTCCTGAAAGGTAAAAGGGAAAGATTATGAAGGTATGTTGCGGTGATACCGCACTGTTGACTGAGTCACTGCTGCGCCTCCGCCTGTGCCCATGGTATTTTGAGTGCGTAATTGTGTACGCGTGGCATGAATGCTGCTTTAATGGGGTGTGAGCGGAGGACGGACTGCTAATCACGCTCTTGGCATGCCTGATGATCCTGTTGCGGGGTGCTCTGGACTCGCTTGATGGTGCTTGAGGTTGTCGTCGCTGGATTGGTGGTTTGCCGAAGGAGGCCGCATTGTACCTCTGCCGCGAGGGCTGCAGTATGCTCTTCTGTATGGAGAGAGCGGTCCATGTTTCCGTTAACTGTTATGACCCCGCACGGGCCTGGCATCTTGAGCTTGAGGTATGCATAGTGTGGTACCGCATTGAATCTAGCGAATGCGGTTCATCCGAGCAGTGTGTGGTAACCACTACGGAAAGGGACGATATCGAAGATTAACTCTTTGCTTCGGAAGTTGTTCGGAGATCTGAAGACCACTTCCAATGTTATAGAGCCCGTACAGCGGGCCTCTACTCCAGGAATTACACATTTAAAGGTGGTTTTGGTGGGCTTGATCCTTGAGGGGTCAATGCCCATTATGCGCACTATGTCCTGATAAAGCAGGTTTAGGCTGCTGCCGCCGTCCATAAGGACTCGCGTGAGGTGGAATCCGTCGATGATTGGGTCTAAGACCAATGCGGCTGAGCCGCCGTGACGGATGCTAGTAGGATGATCCCTACGATCAAAGGTGATCGGACAAGCTGACCATGGGTTGAACTTGGGGGCGACTGGCTCCATCGCGTAGACGTCCCGTAGTGCTCGCTTCCATTCCTGCTTGGGAATGTGAGTGGCGTAGATCATGTTGACCATTTTCACCTAGGGGGAGGGGCATTTCTTCTATCCCCCCGTGTTCGGATGCCGGGGCTCCTCGTCATCGTCGCTGTGCAGCCCCTTGTCCTTGTTTTCGGCATTTATTTTGCCGGCCTGTTTGAATGCCCAGAAGTCTCTGTTGGTGTGGTTAGCTGGCTTGTCCGGGGTGCCATGAATTTGGCACGAGCGCTCCAGTATACGGTCCAGACTAGACGGTCCCTGATTGTTTCTTTTGAATGGCTTCTTCCGCTGAACGGACTTGGATCCGCCGAATCCGGCGTTTACTGCCGTGTCTTCAGGGTTGTCGCCGTTGTTCCGTCGCTTATGTTTGTTGCGTCATGGCTTGCCGTTACTGTCGCGAACATCCGAAGTGCCGGAATGTGGCGTGGTGCCGCTGCGAGCCAACCAGCTGTCCTCGCCCGCACAAAAGCGGGTCATTAATGTTGTGAGAGTTGCCATGGACTTGGGTTTTTCCTGTCCGAGGTGTCGAGCGAGCCACTCGTCATGGATACTATGCTTAAAAGCCGCCAGGACTTCGGCGTCCGGACAGTCGACTATTTGGTTCTTTTTAGTTAGGAACTGGGTCCAGAATTTCCTGGCTGACTCTCCAGGCTGTTGAGTAATGTGGCTCAAGTCATCGGCGTCCGGTGGTCGCACATATGTGCCCTAGAAGTTGTTGAGGAATGCGTCTTCCAGGTTTTCCCAACTGCCAATGGAATTTGCTGGCAGGTTGTTTAGCCAGTGCCGGGCTGGTCCTTTGAGCTTAAGGGGAAGATACTTGATGGCGTGTAGATCGTCTCCGCGGGCCATGTGAATGTGGAGAAGGAAATCTTCGATCCACACTGCGGGGTCTGTTGTGCCATCGTATGATTCGATGTTTACGGGTTTGAACCCTTCTGGGAATTCATGATCCATCACTTCATCAGTGAAGCAGAGGGGGTGTGCGGCGCCTCTATGCCGGGCTATGTGGCTACGCAGTTCGAATTGGTCTGGGTTGCTGTATTCGGCCCGACCGGACATGTTGATAGTGTATCCGACGTGACGGTCATCGTCGCACGCTGGGGCACGCCCCCGCGATCCGTAGATCAATCTTGGTTGTCCTGCTTTGTTTTCCAGTATATCTTGCAGGTCTTGCCTTTTGCCCCGGGCCGTAGTGTATTGGCGTAGGGGTGCGAGCTAGTATTCGGGCTGGTATCCCATTTTATCCCGGCCACGGGGTGGCCGGTCAGTCGTTTGGCGCTCGAGTCCGTATTCCTCGGCTGCCAGGACTTCAGTCCATCTATCTGTGAGTAGGTCTTGATCAGCCTGGAGTTGCTGCTTCTTCTTCTTCTTCAGGCTCCTCGCAGTGGCAATAAGCCGGCGCTTGGAGCGCTCCTGCTCCACGGGATCCTCGGGCATGCCGAACTCGTCGTCGTCGAGGCTAATCTCGTCTTCGGAGGGGGGCATATAGTTGTCCTCCTCCGGATATCCGTCAGTCGCCTGTTCGTCTGGGCTGACCTGCTCATCTTCCTGCTCGGCATGCTCGAAGGCGGGCTGGTCAGGGTTGTATTCCTCTTCGGCACTATCCAGATTGCTTTCATCTTCGGGGCCAGTATTGCTGTGGCGGGGCTTGGAGCGGCGCCGACGACGCCCATGCTTTGCTTTCCTCCCTGAGGGGTTATCCTCCGTTGCCTCGTTGCCATTGGTTTCCTTCGGAGTGTCCATCATGTATATATCGTATGAGGAGGTGGCTGTCCACCGCCCTGTGAGCGGTGGCTCCTATACTTCTCCTTCATCGTCATCCATACCGTCGATGTCTTCAGAGTTGAAGTCAAGCACGTCGGTTAAATCGTCGACCGTGGCAATGAAGTGGGTGGTGGGTGGGCAGCAAATTCCTTCGTCGCCTGCTTCCCACTCAAGCCGGACATAGTTCGGCCCAGAGCCTCCTGACAACGAGAGAGACTTTAATGAGTTTAGCATGTCGCCAAAGGGCGAGTGCTGGAAGATATCCGCAGCGGTAAACTCCATTACCGGAGCCCAACCTGGCTCGGCTGGCTCGAGGGTGTGCGGACCGGAACCAACAACAGGATACGAGTCCGGGGGCCCGGGGTTACAGGCCTCCACAGAGGTGGGACATGTGTTCGGCTCCTCCGCCGATGAGTATGCGGCCTGCGGGGCGGGGTCCACCCCTCCGTCCTTAGGCAACGCAACCTGCTCCGGATTTAGATCCGAGCCTACTGTGGGGGTGATATCCCGAGCTTCGTCCGACAGCAGGTCTAACCCGTGCTCATCCTGACTGTTCGGTGCTCCTGGTGCAGGCCCAAATCCGTCGAAGATCAAGTCTCCGTGAATATCCGCTGTGTAGTTCAAGTTTCCAAACCTAACCTGGTGGCCAGGGGCGTAGCTATCGATCTGCTCCAGATGGCCAAGCGAATTGGCTCGCAGTGCGAAGCCGCCGAACACGAAGATCTGTCCGGGGAGAAAAGTCTCCCCTTGGACCGTGTTGTTGACGATTGAAGGCGCCATCAGACTCTGCAGCGATGACACAGAGGAACTCTCAATGAAAGCACCAATGTCGGTGTCAAAATTGGCGAATCTCGGGTAGGGAGTCCCGATCTGTGCGTCTAGGCTGATGGTAACAGGAAGCGAGGGACACAACATTTACCCAGGTTCGGGCCCCCTCGATGGAGGTAAAACCCTACTTCCTGCTTGATTAATATTGAAGATATGGGTAGTACAAGAGTAGATCTACCACGAGATCATAGAGGCTAAACCCTAAGAGCTAGCCTATGATGGTATGATTGTAATTGTGATCGTCCTTCTAAGTACCAACCTCTCCGGTTTATATAGACACCGAAAAGGGCTAGGGTTTACACGGAGTCGGTTACTAGGAAGGAAACACAATATCCGGATCGCCAAGCTTGCCTTCCATGCAAAGGAGAGTCCCATCCGGACACGGGCCGAAGTCTTGAGTCTTGTATCTTCACGCTTCAATAGTCTGGACGATGTATACAGTCCGGCAGTCCGGATACCCCCTAATCTAGGACTCCCTCACTCCTCACTGACAAGAAACCCAATGTGAGTTATTTCAAAGTCTTCGATGCTAAATATTGGATTAGAGATCCTGATCACAGTTCTAAATTTGCACCGAAAGCACATGAGGGTTTTATGCTTGGTTACGGAAAGGACTCGCACACCTACTGTCGGTGTCAAAACCGGCGGATCTCGGGTAGGGGGTCCCGAACTGTGTGTCTAGGCGGATGGTAACAGGAGACAAGGGACATGATGTTTTTACCCAGGTTCCGGCCCTCTCAATGGAGGTAAAACCCTACTCCTGCTTGATTAATATTGATGATATGGGTAGTACAAGAGTAGATCTACCACGAGATTAGAGAGGCTAAACCCTAGAAGCGAGCCTATGGTATGATTGTTGTATATATCTCTATCGACTAGCCTAGCCTCGGTTTATATAATGCACCAGAGGCCTAGGATAACAAGAGTCCTAGTCGAATATGCCGGTGGGGGAGGAGTCCTTGTCTTGATCGCCAAGTCTTGCGGAATCTTCCTTGTATGCGGCAGCTGTCCGGACTGGCCCATGAGTATACGGCCATGGGGGTCCTCAGCCCAATTTAACAGATCGGGAGATGACCTGGTGAGTACCCCCTAGTCTAGGACACCGTCAGTAGCCCCCTGAACCGGTCTTCAAGTTAGGGACGCTCCTTGATTCTTCCGAACCATTCTTCATCTTCAGTCGTCGGTCTTGAAAACTGGTTCAACAAATCTTCTCATCTTCGATCTTGAGGATCGCCGAAATGCATTCGACGAGTTTACACGTCGGGTATCCGAGGCGCCCCTTTAAGTTTCCGGCCTTTATCAATGCATTGTTATTTTTATGCCACACATCGGGTTTGAAGTTGTTCCCGGGCGGCAGCGTCCTCTTGCGTCCGAGCTCCAACGTCGGACTGCATTCGAGGTATCTTTTGTAGCCGAGCACCAATGCCGGACTGCTTCCCAGCTCTAACGCCGGACTATGTATCCGAGCTCCAATGCCGGACTTTATCCGAGCTCCAACGCCGGACTATGTATCCGAGGTGTCGTAAATCACCTTGGTTCAAAGAAGTTTGAAGGAGTTTAGCCGAGCTTAATGCCAGAAATGCCCTCTATGGAGCCAGCCACTAGCGCCCGAGCTTTATGCCGGACTGCTTCCGAGGTGGTGCACCACCCCGAATGTGGGCCAATTTTTGTCAATATTTTTGATTGGTGCAATGTATTCTCTGCCGAGATACATAGCCAGTAGCCCTCAAGGTGGGTATCGGTCTAAAACCCGAGATGCACATGAAGGATGACATAAGACCGCTGATCCCCGTAGCCGCTGAGACTCAGGTTGATTTGCAAAATCGGTCTAAGGATCAAGTCCTAGCTCGGCAGACTACTTCGGGACACAAAAAGCGGCGTGCTCAGTCCTCAAGACTCAGGTTGGGTGCGGCCGACCAACCTGAGGATCAAAATCTCCTCGGAGACTGTATTAGACTTAAAATTTTCTGCATTGGACAGGCAATGCAGTAGCCCCCGAGACACTGGTCGGGTGGCAACACCAGATCAGGGGATCGATGTGCCCCTTTAATATTTGTAAATAATAAGCCCGAAGCCCAGTAGCCCCCGAGCCTTAATGCGGGCACGGGTGGCCGAATTAAGGATTGATATCCATAATAAAATCACAAATTATGTGTAATGACTCTATGTATCCAAGTACTTTACGTCATTAATGCTCGGATCCGCATTGTACAAAACTTTGTTGACCGACCATCGGCTTCCACCTCCTCGGCCAATAGCCGATGAGTGTTTGTCCTACTTTATAAAGCCTTTATGAGGGCAAAGATTTATAACAAACAAGGCAATCTGGCCATACGGTTTTATAAACAAAGGTACGTAGAGAGATATGTTATATTACTGTTTAACAGAAGAAATGTCTTCCAAAGAAAATAGTCCCGCTATCGGTTCCTTTCTTTGGGTTGTCATGCTAAGCATTGTCATGAAACCTCAGCTCTAATGTAAGAGTAAAAATCGAGGATTTAGTTTGGGAGGCCAGTTAATAGCCCCTGGTAGTGTTCGGCGACAGTCGAGGTCAAGCCGTAAACACTTCGGCCATTGTTATGAATGGCTCGTTGTTTAACACCGTCATCGGATCGCTGACCAGTTTACGCTTATTGTGACAGTTAGTTTTCGGCTTTCTCCACTGAGGTGCTTAACCATGTGAGCTGGAAGCACAATCGCAGTGGTTCTCCCTTTGCACACCTAGCCGAACAAAGCGGAACGTAGGAGGCAAGCGCAGTAGCCGGGCAACCCAACTATTGACCGAAGACACAATTCGAAACCGATTTATCTATAGCAATATCCAAGAATGTTTTTGCCAAATCTCTAAAGGTGTCCGGCGTTGCACTGTGAGACTTGTGCTGAAAACACACAAATAGTTTAAAAAGTGCCATAAGCTTGGAAAACCAAAAAAACGTCAGTAAAAACTTGACGTCCGAACGAGATCAAGTGTTCGGTGCCAATCCGAAAATTGGCCTTAGCAAAAGAAGTGCTTCTGTCGTGCTTTAACATGATACATCCTATCTCAAGACTTCAAGCGGGTCAGCCTATGGCTTCAACCTCCTATCCCGAGGGCGGAGTACTTCTCATTAGGCCAATTTAGCAAACTAAACTCTAGCGGCTTTGAGAGATAAATTAGGCCCCCCGGCTAGTGACCACACGCTCGTGTCGAAAAAAGGAGTGATAGATAATAATAATAATAATAAAACTTTGCAACGACTAAGAAGAAGAACACTTATCATAAAACGACTCATATAAATTTAAGAGCCCCCAAGTGACTTGGGTAAAAGAATGATTGCATGTACCGAAGTACTTATATCATATCTATGTTCAACCGAACTTTAAACGCGTCTTAACCGACCGTCGGCTTCTCCCTCTTCGGTCAAGGACCGAAAAGTGTTATATACTCCATCTGTCGAGAATATCGACGGTGTTTCCAATAACCAGGCAATCAGGCCATAAGGCTGTAACAGACAAAGCGCGCTCAGGGAACTTATGCTATATTACTGCAAAGTGTAAGAAGCATCTTCGAAGAAAATAGTACCCCCACCGATACCTTTCATCGGTGCTCATTGTTATTATGAGACTTGTGCAATAGATATTGTGTACTCATGAGTTCCGTTGTGTGCCGACCATCATTGAAAACTATAAGAGCGCTAGCTTTCGGCTTCACCCAGTCTGAGGTCCGGCTCGGATGACCCGATCGTGACAATCGCAGAGGTGCTCCCTTTACTCCCTAGCCGAACAATCGGGAACGTAGGGGTAAACACAGGAGCGAGGCAACCCAGCTTGCAAATTGCTTAAGTCAATATGGTGCATATTGTGGCGTAATACACGAACAAGGAACGAAGTCGTACAAGTATAATCATATGCAAGAGGAAAAGCTTCATGAAGGAAGCCCCCCAAATGAATTGGGTATTTGAATTTATGCGTCGCAAACAAAGTTTGGACAAGAAAATTTTTTACAAGCAACATTTTTCCAAAAAGGTATAATGCTTGGTCGAACCGAACACAAGTTAGAAATTAAAGCTTTGAGCATGAAAGCGACTTAGCTGGTTAATGTGTTCGGTATTGATGACGCGGTCCGAGCTTGATACGGGACAAAGTTCCATCCCCCAAGCCGGTCCCAAGGTGGCGGAGCGGAGAGCTCGACACGCCGAAGTGGTGACATAGCACGGTCAATGCAGACCGACAGAGTGATGCCGAAGTCCCCGGATCATTTTCCTGTGCACAAAAAATGGTGCAAACCGGGGATAATAGTAATAATGATAATTAAAAAAATTCGTTGCATAATAAATTATTTATGCAAAGTGAGTAATAAAAGAAATATGGCCTGGCGCCGAAGTCAATGTCGATGCAGGGCGTCAGCGTGATGCGGTAAAGGCGTGGCAAAGCCTAAATTCACAGGTCGGTCCGAGCTCCGGATGCGGCGTTTGTCGGACTATGTACGAAAACTGACCGAACCACCATGCGACTGTCGTTAATGCGGCCACCATTTGATAGACCTGTGTACATATGATGGACAAACTAGAGTAATAATTCCTTGGGAAAAATGAACCCAAACAAGCAAAAAATACTGGGATTAATAGCACCTGGTTTATTTGTTGTAGCAATCCGAAGGAAGGTGATTCCCAAAATTGGGACTCGATCCACGCACCCATTGCCTGATGGGCGATAAAACGACGGCATGGCAATGCTGGCAAAGGTTGGCTCGCCGAGGCAAAGCCCTCGATCCAGCTAACGTGACGGAGCTGGTCGGCTAGCGACACCGAAGTGTCCGGAGTAGGTTGATGAAGAGATGGCGAAGCCCCCGGTCCAGCCGAGATGTCGAAGTAGGTCGGCGTGATGGACACCATCTTGAAGAAGCAATAGTGCGGCCCTGCCGATGCAGGTCGTGACGTGGTCGATGCCGGCTTGATGAAGTGACCGTGCGGCGATGCCGGTATGCCCGCTCCGTGTAATCCATGGGGCGGCGATGTTGGTGATGATTTATCCTTTGCGATGCCGGACTCTTGTTCGGCTTGCCGAGATGATGATCCGAAGAAGTTGAGCTCGGCTCAACAAAGTCGGCAGCCATGAGCAATATTGCCGGACTGGTTTGACACCAGCATGATGTTGAAGATCATGTTCAAAGGATTTTAAAGTTAGTGGGATGTGTTCGGGAACAAAACTCAATACCCCATACAAAACTTCCTTCAAAAAGGATGTCCGAAATCCCGTTCGTAAAAAGGACGAACTCAGGTCGGATTTGTTTTCACGCAGAAAACAGATCCGAAAAGTGATGCACTAATCGGAAGGTTCCCAGAGTTTGGACGGTCGGATCGAGCCGAAATCTTGACGGGTGGTAGATATAGGAATTCCGCAGTCGATCAACAGTTGGATCTTCCAAAGGAGGTCCAAGCTAGAAGCTGGACACCACGCCCTAAACTCGTCCAGATTCTCATCTAGATTTGACAGGGCTCCGGTATTATCGTAGATTGTCGGAGATTCCTCCATCGGAACTCGAGGAAATTTAGCGTGGCTGTTGTAGACGTAATTCCGCTCTATTCGACCGAAGCAATCGTCAAACCGACGCTCGAGGAGGCGGTGCCAGCGGATACAAGTTCGTTGTCCAGAAAAACAGCACGGCCGCCCGAGGGCAATGTTGACGTTGAGCCTCCGAGCTCCCTGGATGATTCCTCCATGATCTTGATAGAGATCGGAGCTGATGTTGATGAAGGCCCTCATTCGAACATGACGATTGGAGATAGGGCGCAGTCCTTGGTCGAACCAAGGTGACCAGTCGAGCTGGTGATGAAGATGCTCAAGTCGCAGTTGATCTGCAGACGAGCCATCGACCTTTTGCCGAACACACAGAGGAACTCTCAATGAAAGCACCAATGTCGGTGTCAAAACCGGCGGATCTCGGGTAGGGGGTCCCAAAATGTGCGTCTAGGCGGATGGTAACAGGAGACAAGGGACACGATGTTTTTACCCAGGTTTGGGCCCTCTCGATGGAGGTAAAACCCTACTCCTGCTTGATTAATATTGATGATATGGGTAGTACAAGAGTAGATCTACCACGAGATCAGAGAGGCTAAACCCTAGAAGCGAGCCTATGGTATGATTGTTGTATATATCTCTATCGACTAGCCTAGCCTCGGTTTATATAATGCACCAGAGGCCTAGGATAACAAGAGTCCTAGCCGAATACGCCGGTGGGGGAGGAGTCCTTGTCTTGATCGCCAAGTCTTGCAGAAACTTCCTTATATGCGGCAGTTGTCCGGACTGGCCCATGAGTATACGGCCATGGGGGTCCTCGGCCCAATTTAACAGATCGGGAGATGACGTGGTGAGTACCCCCTAGTCCAGGACACCGTCACCTACAAAGTCTTCAACAGTGTTATTCACAAAGTTGTTGAAACTGTAGATGTGCGGTTCGATGAGACTAATGGCTCGCAAAGAGAGCACCTACCTTCTGTGTTAGATGAACCAGCACCAGAGGAATCCATCAAGTTCAAGGCTACTGAGGATGTCAATCCCACCGAAGAATCTGCTGAAGAATTCATTCTAGAACGTGATGAACGTCGAGCTGGCGCACCTGAAGAAAATGGTGCTGAGGAAAATGCTCCTAAAGAGAATGCGGATCAAATTCCTCGAAGACAACCTGCTCATCCTCGCATTGCAAACGAAGTGCAAATCGAGAAGATGATCGATGACATTGAAGCACTAGGTCCTCTCACACGCTCAAAATCTTCACATTTATCTAACTTTTGTGGGCATTTTGCTTTTGTCTCTATTACAGAGCCCACTAAGGTAGATGAAGCATTTCTGGAGCCTGAGTGGATTCAAGCTATGCAAGAAGAATTACATCAGTTTGAGCTCAACAACGTCTGGGAACTGGTCAAACGTCCAGACCCTCGCAAGCACAACATTATTGGCACAAAGTGGATCTACTGCAACAAGCAAGATGAAAATGGCCTTGTGGTGAGGAATAAGGCATGGCTCATAGCTCAAGGCTACACACAGGTTGAAGGAATTGATTTCGATGAAACTTTTGCACCTGTTGCTAGACTTGAGGCTATTCGCATATTACTTGCTTATGCTAACCATCATATAATATTAACTTATATCAAATGGATGTGAAAAGTGCAGTCCTCAATGGTAAGCTTGAGGAAGAAGTATATGTTGCTCAACCCCCAGGTTTTGAAGATCCAAAGAATCCTGACAAAGTCTTCAGACTCAACAAGGCCATGTATGGCCTCAAGCAAGCCCCTCGGGCATGGTATGATACTTTGAAGGAATTCCTCATGAAGAAAGGCTTCAAACCCGGTTCACTCGACCCAACTCTTTTCACTAAGTCTTATGATGATGAATTGTTTGTGTGCCAAATATATGTTGATGATATTATCTTTGGCTGTACTGTCAACATTATAGTGATGAATTTCCTTATATGAGTGAAGAATATCAAATATCTATGATGGGAGAGTTGAAATTCTTTTTAGGTCTTCAAATTCATCAACAACACAATGGGATATTCATATCTCAGGAGAAATACCTCAAGGACGTATTGAGGAAATTCGGCATGCAAGATTGCAAAGGGGTCAAAATTCCAATGCCCACAAATGGCCATCTATGCATTGATGAAAATGGTAAAGACTTCGATCAAAAGGTATACCGCTCCATGATTATTGTACCTATGTGCATCTAGGCCGGATATTATGCTTAGTGTTTGTATGTGTGCCCGATTTCAAGCTACACCGAAGGAATCACACCAAAAGGTTGTGAAGCATATTCTTTGATATCTAGCTCACGCACCAACACTTGGATTATGGTATCCCAAGGGCTCTTCATTTGATCTCATTGGATATTCAGACTCTGACTATGCTGGCGATCATGTGGACCACAAGTCAACGTCAGGCACATGCCATTTCCTCGGACGATCTTTGGTCTGTCGGTCCTCGAAGAAACAGAACTGCATATCACTCTCCACTGCAGAAGTTGAGTACATTGCTGCTGGATCATGTTGTGCTCAATTACTATGGATGAAGCAAACACTCAAGGACTATGGCATCAACGTGAAGAATGTGCCTCTCTACTGCGACAATGAGAGCGCTATCAAGATTGCTCATAACCCAGTTCAGCACTCGAAGGCCAAGCACATCGAGATTCGTCATCATTTTCTTCGTGATCATGTGTTGAAGGGCGATATCTCCATCGACCATGCAAGCACTGAAGATCAGCTAGCCAATATCTTCACTAAGCCCTTGGATGAGAAGAGATTTAGCAAGTTGCGGTGTGAGCTAAATATCCTAAAATCTTTGAATGTTCTCTGAAATGGACACACATCCTAACACTTATGCTGACTTGATGAGTTAGATGCGCAACACACGAAGTAATGTTTTTCTTCAATCAATGAAGACTAACCCTCTAAGTGTGAAGAAATTAATGAAGAAATTGATTCTCAAAGCCCTACGACAATTATACGCGGCGTATGAAATCAGCTTTCTTATACGGTGGGTTATGCCACCACCCAAAGTTGAAAATCTTTAATCTGGAATTCCTCAGTTTTTCAAATTCTTCAACTTTGCATTGTGTTCACTCTTTCCGGTGTCGTTCTTCATTTGAATACATATATATGAGTTTTTATGTCCTCTACAACATTCACTTATTGCTAATTCTTCAAGTTGATTTCTTCTACTAAGTGAATGTGATCGGACCCTTCCCCCTCTATGCTAAACTCAACCTAGTCTATTCACAAATTCTTCATGTGCGTTCTATTTGAAACTCGTCCAAAATCTTCACTGTGTCCTTGACAGCTGAAGAAATTGCGAATGGAAACTTTAAATATATCTGATCTGAATTTTCGGCTTTGCCGCTCAAACCGTTCCGCAGCCCACGACAACACTTATCTACTCACCCACGATCCTACACGATCACCACCTCTCAGTGCGTGGGTGACACATGTCATGCGATTGAGAAGGGCCAGGGGCACGTTCGTCCAAAATCCTCGGGCGCACAGTTTTTTCACTTCCACTATAAATACCCCTGCCTCTTACTCACTTCGCTTTTACTTCACTCGCTCTCACTCCCACTCGAGCTTCCCAAACCCTAGCGCCGCCGCTACTTCATCGTCGCCGGTGAGGAAGAGCTTCACTGCCTTGACCTTGTCGCCATCGTACTCGCGCCGGTTGTGGATTTCTTCACTCCGCTGTCGTCGTAGTCGTCTTCCTCTGCTGAGTTAGGGCGTGGAAGATCTGAACTGACGAACTTCACATCTACACTTCTTAGTTCGTCATGTTCTTCATCTCGAGTAATTAAAAGTTACTTTTACTACCCTCTTTGATTCATATGTTTTCTTGAAAATATTCAAAGGTGTTTGTTCTTCAACTCTTCACACACATGAACACCTCACATGTCATCTGTTCTTGTTCCGTTTCTCTGAGCGATGATTTTCTTCAAGATTCCTCAATTGTGTGGATTTTCAATCTGTACAACTCTGGAACCTAAGATTAAGAACGCTTAGTGAAATTCTTGAAGACTCATCTGGTCAAATTCCTCAAACCTTTTCTTTTTGAAAATCTTCTGAGAACGCATATGACCTCTCCAAATTCCTTGCAACTTGATGACCCACAAGTATAGGGGATCTATCGTAGTCCTTTCGATAAGTAAGAGTGTCGAACCCAACGAGGATTAGAAGGAAATGATAAGCGGTTTTCAACAAGGTATTCTCTGCAAGTACTGAAATAAGTGGTAACAGATAGTTTTGTGAAAAGATAAATTGTAACAAGCAACAAGTAACAAAAGTAAATAAAGTGCAGCAAGGTGGCCCAATCCTTTTTGTAGCAAAGGACAAGCCTGGACAAACTCTTATAATAGGAAAAGCGCTCCCGAGGACATATGGGAATATCGGCAAGCTAGTTTTCATCACGCTCATATGATTCGCGTTCGGTACTTTGATAATTTGATATGTGGGTGGACCGGTGCTTGGGTACTGCCCTTACTTGGACAAGCATCCCACTTATGATTAACCTCTATTGCAAGCATCCGCAACTACAACAAAAGTATTAAGGTAAACCTAACCATAGCATGAAACATATGGATCCAAATCAGCCCCTTACGAAGCAACGCATAAACTAGGGTTTAAGCTTCTGTCACTCTAGCAACCCATCATCTACTTATTACTTCACAATGCCTTCCTCTAGGCCCAAATAATGGTGAAGTGTTATGTAGTCGACGTTCACATAACACCACTAGCGGCTAGACAACATACATCTCATCAAAATATCGAACGAATACCAAATTCACATGACTACTAATAGCAAGACTTCTCCCTTGTCCTCAGGAATAAACGTAACTACCCACAAAGCATTTTCATGTTCATAATCAGAGGGGTAATAATGTTCATAAAGGATCTGAACATATGATCTTCCACCAAATAAACCAACTAGCATCAACTACAAGGAGTAATCAACACTACTAGCAACCTACTAGCACCAATCCCGGACTTGGAGACAAGAATTGGATACAAGAGATGAACTAGGGTTTGGAGATGAGATGGTGCTGGTGAAGATGTTGATGTAGATTGCCCTCTCCCGATGAGAGGAGCATTGGTGATGACGATGGTCATGATTTCCCCCTCCCGGAGGGAAGTGTCCCCGGCAGAACAGCTCTGCCGGAGCCCTAGATTGGTTCCGCCAAGGTTCCACCTCGTGGCGGCGGAGTCTCGTCCCGAAAGGTTTCCTTCTATTTTTTCTCATCGAAAGACTTCATATAGGAGAAGATGGGCGTCGGAGAGCCACCAGGGGGCCCACGAGGTAGGGGAGCGCGCCCCAGGGGGGGCACCCCCCACCCTCGTGAGCAGGGTGTGGGCTCCCTGACCTTCATCTTTGGCGACGATTTTTCTTTATTTATTTTAAGATATTCCGTGGAGTTTCAGGACTTTTGGAGTTGCGTAGAATAGGCCTCCAATATTTGCTCCTTTTCCAGCCCAGAATTCCAGGTGCTGGCATTCTCCCTCTTCATGCAAACCTTGTAAAATAAGAGAGAATAGCCATAAGTATTGTGACATAACGTGAAATAACAGCCCATAATGCAATAAATATTGATACAAAAGCATGATGCAGAATGGACGTATCAACTCCCCCAAGCTTAGACCTCGCTTCTCCTCAAGCGAAAAGCCGATAACAATAAATATGTCCTCATGTTTAGAGGTAGAGGCATCGATAAAAAATAAAATACAGGCATGAAGGCATCATGATTATTTCCATAACAGCAACATGTAGAGATTTTGTCATATGATTACTTATATTCAAGTGATGATCTTTTCACAAAGGAAAAAGTATGAATCAGAAACCTTATTGAGCACCAACAAATTATAACCTCAGTCATTGAAGCAATTGCAATTTATCATAACATCGGAAAGATTCTATGTCAGAGCTTAAAAGCAAGTCCACATACTCAACTATCACTTAGTCCTTCATAATTGCTAATACTCACGCGATACTTATGGTTACGGAGTTTTAATCGGACACAGAGAAAGATAGGGGCTTATAGTTTTGCCCCACAACCTTTTACCTCAAGGGTAATGTCAACAATAATAATTCATGCTCCCCTACATCCAATTAGATATATATATATCATGTTCTTTCCAACATGCTGAGCTTGTCGAAGGATAAAATGAAAAAGGGAAGGTGAAGATCACCGTGACTCTTGCATAAGGTAGAGGATAATAATAAAGGATAGGCCCTTCGCAGAGGGAAGCAGAGGTTGTCATGCGCGTTTAGGGTTGATGCGCAAAATCTTAATGCAAAAGAACGTCACTTTATATTGCCCCTTGTATGTGGACCTTTATTATGCAGTCTGTCGCTTTTATTACGTCCACAACAAGTTTGTACAAAGCTTATTTTCTCCGCACTAATAAGTCATGCATATTTAGAGAGCAATTTTTATTGCTTGCACCGATGACAACTTACTTGAAGGATCTTACTCAATCCATAGGTAGATATGGTGGACTCTCATGGCAAAACTGGTTTAAGGGTAATTGGAAGCACAAGTAGTATTTCTACTTAGTGCTGAGAATTTGGCTAGCATGAGGGGGAAAGGCAAGCTCAACACGTTAGAGGATCCATGATAACATACTTTATCTCAGATATAAGAAAACATGACTCATCATATTGTCTTCCTTGTCCAACCTCAACTCTTTAGCATGTCATATTTTAGTGAATGCTCCCAATCATAAAAGATGTCAATGATAATATATCTATATGTGAAACCTCTCTTTCCTTATTACTTCCTATTAATTGCAACGATGACCAAAGCTATATTTGCCAACTCCTAACAAATTTTAATCATCATACTCTCTCTATGTGAAGTCATTACTTTCAATAAGATCAATATGAACTCTTTGATTCTTTTTATTCTTTTCTTCTATTCACCCAAGATCATGGCAAAATAATCAAGCCCTTGACTCAACACTAATCTTTATTATATAGCTCACGGACTCGATTACATAGAGGGATCGTAAAGCAAAACTCAAAACTATATCATGCCATGACTTTATTCTACTAAATCAAGATACTACTAATAGGATCGAACTAAGAAAAACGGTAAAGATAGGAGTTGTGATGGTGATACGATACCAGGGCACCTCCCCCAAGCTTGGCAGCTGCCAAGGGGAGTGCCCATACCCATGTGATTATGTCTCCTTCTTTGTTGTTGGTTTAATATTCTTGGCGATGATTCCCCTCAAGATACAGTTCTCCTCCTCGAGCTTATTGACTTGCTGCTTGAGGTCCATTATTTCCTTGCGAAGCTTTCCTGTAACGGCTAAAGCTCCTTGTACCCAAGGGTGTTTCATAGCTGCGGGAGAACAAGAGACACTCCTCCTCATATTTTCATAAGAAAGAAATATAACATTGGAAGGGATAACCGAGTTTGGAATAGCTGAGCTCTGTAGTTCCCCCATCGTAAACCCAGTTCGGAGGCGAGAGGTGACTTCTTGATCTTCCATGGCATCTACCCTCATCAGGTCAGCCTCCATCTCTTCCTCCGTTGCTGGACCAAAGTGGTCAGCATCGCTGTTTGCCCTTGGTTCCGGTGCCGGATTAGATATCCAACTCTCCCCGACTGACTCTTGAGAAGACATCTTGCTCAAATCTACAGCAGGAACAACTCAAAATGAAAACAGCGGATATTTGTGTGATACGAGAGTCAAAACCTTCAAAAGTATATATAATGAATTTTTACCGACCAAAATATGTATCGTACAAGAAAACGGAGTCCGGAGAGGACACGAGGTGCTCACGAGGTAGGGGGGCGCGCCCAGGGGGGTAGGGCGCGCCCTTCATCCTCGTGGAGGCCTCGTGTCCTTCCCGGACTGCCACTTATTTTTCTATTTTTATAAATATTCCAAAACGGAGAAATATTGCCTTAAATATTGTTTTGGAGTCGGTTTACTTACCGTACCACATACCTATTCCTTTTCGGAGTCTGAAGCGGGCTGGAAAGTGTCTCTTATGTATTCCTCTGGGGTTACGGTTTCAATAATATTGGTTTCAACATGTATAGGATTACCTGAGATATAATGTTTGATTCTTTGACCGTTTACCACCTTCGAGTTTGTGCCTTCAAAGTTGTTGATTTTTATGGCACGGGAACGATAAATCTCCTCGATACGTAGGGACCTTCCCATTTGGAGAGAAGTTTTCCCGCAAAAAATCTTAAACAAGAGTTGTATAGCAATACATAATCACCTAAATTAAACTCACGCTTTTGTATCCTTTTGTCATGCCATCTTTTAACTTTTTGTTTAATCAAATTGGCATTCTCATAGGCTTGGGTTCTCCATTCATCAAGTGAGCTAATATCAAATAACCTCTTCTCACCGGCAAGTTTGAAATCATAGTTGAGCTCTTTAATAGCCCAATATGCCTTATGTTCTAGTTCGAGAGGTAAGTGACAAGCTTTTCCATAGACCATTTTATACGGAGACATACCCATAGGATTTTTATATGCAGTTCTATAGGCCCATAATGCGTCGTCCAGTTTCTTGGACCAATTCTTCCTAGACCTATTGACAGTCTTTTGCAAAATTAATTTGAGCTCTCTATTGCTCAATTCTACTTGACCACTAGACTGCGGGTGATAAGGAGATGCAATCCTATGATTAACGTCATATTTAGCAAGCATTTTACGGAAAGCACCATGAATAAAGTGTGAACCACCATCAGTCATTAAATATCTAGGGACTCCAAACCTCGGAAAAATAACTTCCTTAAGCATTTTAATACAAGTGTTATGATCAGCACTACTAGTTGGAATAGCTTCTACCTACTTAGTAACGTAATCAACATCAACTAAAATATGTGTGTATCCATTAGAGGCAGGAAAAGGTCCCATATAATCAAAGCCCCAAACGTCAAATGGTTCGATAACAAGTGAATAATTCATAGGCATTTCTTGACGTCTACTAATATTACCAATTCTTTGACATTCATCGCAAGACAAAACAAACTTACGGGCATCCTTGAAGAGAGTAGGCCAATAAAAACCAGATTGCAATACCTTATGTGCAGTTCTATCTCCAGCATGGTGTCCTCCATAAGCTTCGGAGTGACACTTGCGTAGGATCTGTTCCTGTTCATGCTTAGGTACACAACGTCTAATGACACCATCTACTCCTTCTTTATAAAGATGTGGGTCATCCCAAAATTAATGTCGCAAGTCATAGAAAAACTTTTTCTTTTGTTGGTATGTGAAGCTAGGTGGTATAAATTTAGCGACAATATAATTAGCATAATCAGCATACCATGGAGTGCTATGAGAAGTGCTTATGACATTTAATTGCTCATTAGGGAAGCTATCATAAATAGGTAGTCAGTCATCAAGAACATTCTCTAACCTAGATAAGTTGTCTGCAACGGGGTTCTCAGCTCCCTTTCTATCAACAATATGCAAATCAAATTCTTGTAGCAAGAGAACCCATCTAATGAGTCTAGGTTTTGCATCCTTCTTTTCCATAAGATATTTAATAGCAGCATGATGAGTGTGAATAGTTACTTTAGAATCAACAATATAGGGTCTGAATTTATCACAAGCAAATACAACTGCTAAAAGTTCCTTTTCGGCAGTAGCATAGTTTCTTTGAGCATTGTCTAGAGTCTTACTAGCATAATGGATACCATTTAATTTTTTATCAACTCTTTGCCCTAGAACAGCACCTACAGCATAATCACTAGCATCACACATAATTTCAAAGGGTAAATTCCAATCAGGTGGCTGAACAACAGGTGCACAGACTAATGCTTTCTTAAGTATTTCAAATGCTTCTACACAATCATCATCAAAGACAAATGGTACATCTTTTTGTAATAAATTAGTCAGAGGCCGAGAAATTTTTGAGAAGTCCTTAATGAACCTCCTATAAAATCCGGCGTGACCAAGGAAACTTCTTATACCTTTGATGTCCTTGGGACATGGCATCTTTTCAATAGCATCAACCTTGGATTTATCAACTTCAATACCTCTTTCAGAAACTTTGTGCCCCAAGACAATACCTTCATTAACCATAAAGTGGCACTTTTCCCAATTCAAGACAAGATTCGCTTCTTCACATCTCTGTAAAACTCGAGCAAGATTGCTCAAGCAATCATCAAAAGAGGAACCGTAGACAGAAAAATCGTCCATAAAAACCTCACAATTTTTTTCACAAAAGTCAGAGAATATAGCCATCATGCATCTTTGAAAGGTAGCAGGTGCATTACATAAACCAAAAGGCATATGTCTATAAGCAAAAGTACCAAAAGGGCATGTAAAAGTAGTCTTTGATTGATCTTTAGCCGACACAGGTATTTGAGAGAAACCAGAATAACCATCTAGAAAGCAATAATGTGTATATTTGTATAATCGTTCTAGCATTTGATCAATAAAAGGTAAGGGGTAATGATCCTACTTAGTAGCTTTATTCAATTTGCGGAAATCAATTACCATCCTATAACCTGTGATAATTCTTTGCGGGATCAATTCATATTTATCATTAGGGACAACTGTAATACCTCCCTTCTTAGGGACACAATGGACAGGACTTACCCACTGACTATCAGCAACGGGATAAATTATACCTGCCTCCAGAAGCTTGAGTATTTCTTTTCTTACCACTTCTTTCATTTTAGGATTCAAACGTCGTTGAGGATCACAAACTGGTTTGGCATCCGCTTCCAAATTTATTTTATGTTGACAAAGCGTGGGACTAATGCCCTTAAGATCATCAAGCGTATATCCAATAGCAGCACGATGCTTCTTCAAAGTTTTCAATAATCTTTCTTCTTCATGCTCTGAAAGGTTAGCACTAATAATAACAGGATATAATTTATTTTCATCAAGATAAGCATATTTAAGATTATCGAGCAACGGTTTAAGCTCAAACACGGGATCACCCTTGGGTGGAGGAGGATCTCCTAGAATTTCAACATGCAAATTGTGTTGCAGAATAGGTTCCTGTTTAAAGAATACCTCATCTATTTCCCTTCTTTCATTCATGAACATATCATTCTCATGGTCTAGCAAATATTGTTCTGAAGGATCACTAGGAGGTACGACAATAGAAGCAAGACCAACAATTTCATCCTTACTTGGCGATTCTTTCTCACGATGTTGTTTACTAAATTTAGAGAAATTAAACTCATGAACCATATCATCCAAACCAATAGTAACAACATTCTTTTTGCAGTCTATCCTAGCATTAACAGTATTCAAGAAGGGTCTACCAAATATAATGGGACAAAAGCTATCTTGTGGAGAACCAAGAATAAGAAAATCAGCGGGATATTTGGTTTTTCCACACAAGACTTCAACATCTCTAACAATTCCCATTGCAGATATAGTATCTCTATTGGCAAGTTTAATTGTAACATCAATATCTTCTAACTCAATAGGTGCAATATCATGCATAATTTCTTTTTATAAGTCAATGGGTATTACACTAGCACTAGCACCCATATCACATAAGCCATGATAACAATGATCTCCTATTTTAACTGAAATAACAAGGACTCCTACCACATGTCTATGTTTATCTTTATCACAAGGTTTAGCAATTCTAGCAGTTTCACCCTGGAATTGAATAACATGCCCATCGATATTATCTGACAAGAGATCTTTAACAATAGCAATACTGGATTCTACTTTGACTTGCTCAGGAGGTGTATAAGTTCTAATATTGCTTTTACGAACAACAGTTGAAGCTTTAGCATGATCCTTCATTCTAATAGGGAAAAACGGTTTCTCAACATAAGAAGTGGGAACAATAGGATCATTATAAGTAACAGTCTTTTCTTCAACTTTAATAGGTGCAACTACTTTTACTTCTATGGGAGGATGATATTTAAACCACTTCTCCTTGGGGAGATCAACATAAGTAGCAAAGGATTCACAGAAAGAAGCTACTATCTCAGAGTCAGTCCATATTTAGTGCTAAACTTACGGAAAATATCGGTATCCATAAAAGATTTAACACAATCAAACTTAGGTGTCATACATGACTCCTTACCTTCGTCGAGGTCCCAATCTTCAGAGTTGCGTTTAATTCTATCCAATAAATTACATTTAAATTTGATATTCTTCATCATAAAAGAGCCAGCACAAGAAGTATCGAGCATGGTGCGATTGTTATCAGAAAGCCGAGCATAAAAACTTTGCATAATTACTTCTCTTGAGAGCTCATGATTGGGGCATGAATATAACATTGATTTAAGCCTCCCCCAAGCTTGAGCGATGCTTTCTCCTTCGCGAGGCCAAAAATTATATATATAATTGCGATCACGATGAACAAGATGCATAGGGTAATACTTTTGATGAAATTCCAATTTCAATCTTTTATAGTTCCATGATCTCATATCATCACATAGCCTGTACCATGTCAATGCGTATCCCTTAAAGATAAAGGGAAGGCCTTCTTCTTAACAACATCATCGGGTATACCTGCAAGCTTAAATAGTCCACAAACGTCATCCACATAGCGTAGATGTTCATCAGGATGCCTTGTTCCATCTCCTGTAAAAGTGTTAGCTAGAAGTTTTTCCATCATACCCGAAGGAATATCAAAAGGAGTTTCATTTTCAATAGGTTCAGTAGGTTGAGTAGGTTGAGGAGCAACTCTTTGCTCTATTGGACGGGGTGAAGATACCCCGAACAAGCCCCTCAGAGAATTACTTTCCATAGTAACAAGTGACAGAAAATTTCAGCACACTAAATAAATTTTTCCTTACCAAATTCCACCTACCAAAGGCGCTTCACTCCACGGCAACGACGCCAGAAAAGAGTCTTGATGACCCACAAGTATAGGGGATCTATCGTAGTCCTTTCGATAAGTAAGAGTGTCGAACCCAACAAGGAGCAGAAGGAAATGATAAGCGGTTTTCAGCAAGGTATTCTCTGCAAGTACTGAAATAAGTGGTAACAGATAGTTTTGTGAAAAGATAAATTATAACGAGCAACAAGTAACAAAAGTAAATAAAGTGCAGCAAGGTGGCCCAATCCTTTTTGTAGCAAAGGACAAGCCTGGACAAACTCTTATAATAGGAAAAGCGCTCCCGAGGACATATGGGAATATCGGCAAGCTAGTTTTCATCACGCTCATATGATTCGCGTTCGGTACTTTGATAATTTGATATGTGGGTGGACAGGTGCTTGGGTACTGCCCTTACTTGGACAAGCATCCCACTTATGATTAACCTCTATTGCAAGCATCCGCAACTACAACAAAAGTATTAAGGTAAACCTAACCATAGCATGAAACATATGGATCCAAATCAGCCCCTTATGAAGCAACGCATAAACTAGGGTTTAAGCTTCTGTCACTCTAGCAACCCATCATCTACTTATTACTTCCCAATGCCTTCCTCTAGGCCCAAATAATGGCGAAGTGTTATGTAGTCGACGTTCACATAACACCACTAGCGGCTAGACAACATACATCTCATCAAAATATCGAACGAATACCAAATTCACATGACTACTAATAGCAAGACTTCTCCCTTGTCCTCAGGAACAAACGTAACTACTCACAAAGCATTTTCATGTTCATAATCATAGGGGTAATAATGTTCATAAAGGATCTAAACATATGATCTTCCACCAAATAAACCAACTAGCATCAACTACAAGGAGTAATCAACACTACTAGCAACCTACTAGCACCAATCCCGGACTTGGAGACAAGAATTGGATACAAGAGATGAACTAGGGTTTGGAGATGAGATGGTGCTGGTGAAGATGTTGATGTAGATTGCCCTCTCCCGATGAGAGGAGCATTGGTGATGACGATGGTGATGATTTCCCCTTCTCGGAGGGAAGTGTCCCGGCAGAACAGCTCTGTCGGAGCCCTAGATTGGTTCTGACAAGGTTCCGCCTCGTGGCGGCGGAGTCTTGTCCCAAAAGGTTGCCTTCTATTTTTTCTCATCGAAAGACTTCATATAGGAGAAGATGGGCGTCGGAGAGCCACCAGGGGGGCCCACGAGGTAGGGGGCGCCCCAGGGGGGCGCCCCCCACCCTCGTGAGCAGGGTGTGGGCCCCCTGGCCTTCATCTTTAGCGACGATTTTTCTTTATTTATTTTAATATATTCCGTGAATTTTCAGGACTTTTGGAGTTGCGCAGAATAGGCCTCCAATATTTGCTCCTTTTCCAGCCCAGAATTCTAGCTGCCGGCATTCTCCCTCTTCATGCAAACCTTGTAAAATAAGAGAGAATAGCCATAAGTATTGTGACATAATATGGAATAATAGCCCATAATGCAATAAATATTGATATAAAAGCATGATGCAAAATGGACGTATCACAACTATACTCTGTTCACAGGTACTCATGTCCGCTGCAGAATCACTAGGTTCTCATCAACTTAACTCATTTGCAGCGTTCCTCGAAGAAAAGTTGCACACCTCTTCAGAAACTTCAGTTGTTCATATTCCTCAGCTGAATAAAATGGTTGACAAGAAGCCACAGAAGGGAGGAAAGAGGCCAGAGGTCAATACTGCTTTTGAAATCCCTGAGGACATTTATGCTGGATACTGCACTCCTGATGAGGCCAAATTTGGCAAGGAGGACAAAAATCAGCGCAAGGTGCGCATTCAAAGGATTGAGAGGAGATGGGCACGGGAATGGAGGGAGTACATGTATGTTACTCCCAAGTACATGAAGAAATTCGCACTCAACCCTCCATGCCCAAGACCTCCATTGGCACCAGGCCAATTGGCAGATCCCACCAGCCTCAAGCGCGGTGAGGACTATGCTGATGAATGGGCAAAGCGCCAGGCCAAACTGGCCAAGCAAGCAAAGGAAGCAGTGAGGAAATTCAATGCAGACTCTGCTGCTGCTACCACTACTGAGGCCTCTACTAGTAAGCTGAAGAAGGCGATGCCTAAGAAGCCTGCACATAAGTCAAGTGCTTCTTCTTCAATGCCCTCACGGCCAAGCTCCTCAGCAATGCCCTCAAGGCCAGATTCTTCAAAGCCCTCACGGCCAATTCCTCAGTCTGCTCCTCCTCCTCCAAAGTCCTCAGCTCCTCCGACAAAATCTTCAGCTACTCCTACAAAATCCTCTGCACCTGTGCATCTCACCATGTGCCAAAGACAACTGGCATCTCTATTGCCTCTAGAGCATCTGCTAGCTCCACTGCTGCACCAAATTCCTCTGTCGGCCCCTCTCTGCTGAAGAAAAAGGCCACTGCTGGACGAGGCCTTCGACCAAGTTCTCACAAGAAGCAGGTCACCTTCCAAGTTCCCTCTAATGAAGATGAGGCTGATGATGAAGAACTTGCCGAAATCATCAGAGATAGGCAAGCCAGGGCCGCAAGAGCCAAAGGCAGCAATGTGCCACTGCTATTGGATCCAAAGTTGATCCTCGACTTCATTGACCTATGGCACAAGGACCCTAACACGCCATTGCCGGAGATGAACCTCACTCCTGGTCAAAGTCATGTTCTGGTTGCCTTCATTGAGGAAGAAAAGTGGAAATTTGAAGAAGGCAGAAGGTTGAAGAAATCACAGTACAAGAAGCAGTGCTATCTCAAGGACAATGTCCTCACTCTCACTCCTGACCAACTCATTGAGTTGCAAGCTGAAATCAAGCAACTGAGTGATGACTTCAATCGGTACTATGCTGATTGGAAGGGCGCCAAGGTTCGGTTCGTCAATTTGACGAAGAAATTCACTTCAAGTGCTGCTGCTCCTGTGCACATTGAAGTTCCTCAGGCTGAAGCATCTGCTCAGCCTACTAAAGAACATGGCAGCACCGCTGATGACAATCATGCTGCTGAAGAAAATGAGAGTACCAGGGCTGATGACTGCATTCCAGCCGCTGAAGAAAATGTCAGGGCATCCACTAGTGGTGCGCCTGAAGAAAATGAAGAAGTCAGGGCAACTGCATCATTTGCGCCTGAGGAAACTAAACCAAAGTCCTCTGCACCTCCTGCACCTACTCCCACTCCGATCCTTCCATCTGCATCAGATGTGAAGAAGACCAAGGCTGCAGAGCATGCAACAATGAAAAAGAGGAAGGCATCTGATGAGCTTCATCAGACTCTTCAGCTCCGAAGAAAATGAAGCCTCTGACTAGCTCAACGAAAAATCCAATTGATGATGTTCCTGTCTCTTTCATACCATCAAAGGACCTTGTTCCTTTTGGTGAAGATTATGTGATTCCCAATGAATCTGATGAAGAAACTCCTTATGCTGCTTCGACAGAGCAGTTGGATGAAGAAATTGAAGTGGACGAAATCCCTTCAACCCCAGTTGTTTCCTCACCTATGCCTCAGTTCACTGCTGAAGAGGCAAGTGTTGAAGAAATGGAAGATGAGGATGTGGACATTGGCTGTACCACACCTGTGCTGAATGATGACTTTTGGGAAAGTCAGCACCCCAACTCTCCGATGTTCACTCCACTTCAAGCAATTCCTCAATCCCCTGCTGCTACTGAAGTGCAAATGGGATCTGAAGAACCTCATGCAACCCCGACTGTCCATGAAGAAATTCCAGCCACTAGTGCTGAAGAAATTGTAAATGAAGAATTGATGACCCAAGCTGCAGCTGAAGAAGAGCCTGAAATTCCTCAGCTTGAGGAACCTGAGATTGCGATTCCTGAGGTAGTGATGCAATTGACTGATACTCCTCAACCCAAGCCAAAGGGTCCCTTTTCAAAGAAGCAAAATTTCAAGGCTGATGATTTCTTCGGCGAGCATGTGTTCTTCACTGAATTCAACCCATATGACAATGCTTGTCTTAGAAGGAAGCGTTTCTGGACTGCCAGCCAGGCCAACTTCTATTCTTCACTGCTTTACAACAAGGACAAAGTCTTCGACCCCGAGCATATTCCTCACGTGGACATGGAATCAATGCCTTGCTTCTCTCAAGTCCTCAGTATGCTTCATGATGCAGGCTTGCTCAACTTTTTCTCAGACATAGTTGATTGGAATGAAGAGCTCATTCTTCAGTTCTACGCAATGCTGCATATCACAGGTGATGGTAATGACATCAACTCTTGGGTGTTGGACTGGATGACCGAAAACACTCACTACAAGGCACCAGCCTCTGAATTGCTTCGTGCCTTGCCACTCAGTCCTCCACCTGAAGGTGCTCGTTGTCTGTACGATGAGCCTGAACTCACTGCTCACTATATGCAAGTGCTCATGAAGCCCCGGAAGCCTGGTCAAGCACCAAGGACCAAATTCCTCGTGAAGGAATTGCTCTATGTGCCAAGAACCATCCGTTGCATTCTGACGAAGACCATGAGCCCTATCAAAGGCCATGACTCATCCGATGAAGAAATTGTTGGGATGATGAAGAATATGCTATTCAACGTCATGCATGGCATCCCCATAAATTATCATGATTTCTTCATGAGGACTCTAGCGAATGTCGCACTTTCACCATTTGAGCTGAAGCCTTACGCGTCGTGGACCATGAGATTCCTCAGAACAAGATCTTCACTCAATTACAAGGTTGACTTTCAGAATCACCTCAGCTACTTGCCCCCGATTGAAGTCCTCAAGCGGACATATTCCTCAGCTGATGAGAAGGGTAAGTCACCAGCCATTATCGATGAAGGCATTCGTCCATTGGATGGTCATTTCCACAAATCTGCATCTTATTCCACCAATGATGACTCTGCCACTCATGATTCTGCTGCCAATGCTCCCAAGTCAAGTCCTCAAGCTACTGCTCCTCGTGTGGTGACTGGCCGTGAGCTGCTTCTAAGTCTTCACCAGAAGGTGGATCAAAACCACAAATGGGTTAAGCGTCAGTTTGGCTCTATTCTTCACAACATGACCTCTACACATAATGTTGTGAAGAAAAACCATTACTACCTCCATGAAGTCTTCAATCGCACCTGGGCTATTCTGCATCATCTCTATGGTGAAAAAGATTTGAAGAACATGGGCTTCAAAGAAGATTTTGACTGGTCTGCTCCACCACCGAAGAAACTCAAGAAGGTCAAGGTTCCTCCCTTGGTCGCCAGTTCATATTCTTCATCGCGCGACACGGACGAGTATGAAGACTTGGACGACACTGCAGCAGGCCCTACATCGACTCAAGACCCTGACAACGCTGGCGCTCCTCCATCATCATGATATTCTTCAGGGGCGTTGGTCCTCATTTTCAACCCTTTTGGTCATTCGATGGCAAAGGGGGAGAAATTTGAGTTAGTCTTCAAGCGGGTCTATCTTATATGGGTGTTTTTTTGCTAAGTTAGAACTCTCGTTCTTCTGATGACTTTGCTGGATCGAGTTGTAATCTTAAACTCTATGGTGGCCTGATACTTTTGTTGTGTTCTTCTGCATGCTTATTCCTCATTAATGTCAACGCACGCATACTGAATTACATCAGTCACCATATCTCATCATGCATTTCAAACTCTTCATATTATATGTCAAATGCGTGTATGAATTACAAGATATATGGGGAGATCTCCATGATTATACTCTTCAAGTGTGCATTGCTTCAAAAGCAAATTCCTCACTATGCACATCTTCAGGGGGAGTTCTTCTATATCTTGCAATCAAATTCCTCAACATCAATACTTACACTTTCATATATTTATCCCCGTTGAAAACTTAACCTATATTGCCATCAATCACCAAAAAGGGGGAGATTGTAAGTGTATCTAGTGCCCCTTAGTGATGTTGGTGTATTGAAGACTTATAGGTTAAGGGACTGATGTGTTTGTCACTGTACACATGTCTATAAGTCTATGAGGAGTTTGATAATTACAGAGAAAGTCGACCCCTAAAAATGAAGTTCTTCGCTTGAAGACTTTGGATTTCTGAAGACTTTCTGAAGACTTTGAAAGTGAAGAAATTGATGTGACCTTGAAGACTTGGCAATCATTCGAGGAACATGAAGCGTGAAGACTTTGTTTTTCATTGTTTCATTTTCTCTTCCTTGAGTCATAGGAAACACCGTACTATTAAAGGGGGTCAAGGAAATACTAAGGAAAAATTTCCATGTGATGCTCAACTCAAAATCCTACACCTACCAATCCCTTCGAGTGAAGCCATTGGAAATCTCATACAGTTCAGTCATATTCTTCAGTGACAGAGACGAAGTTCTTCTGGTCTCTGAGGAATTTGTTCTGACTGGGGAGTTAGGAATTCGCCAGTGTGGATTGCCTACACAGTGAGGAACATGATAGCCCTGAGGAATTTGAGACTCAAAATTCCGACCGTTGCTGTGCTACGCACCAGCTGTCCCAGAATATCAACCCACCTAACGGTCATATCAGACAAGGGCATTTATGTCTTATCATGTCGGGCTGCTCCCTAGGCTATAAATAGCCGCCCCCTACAACCACTAGCTGGTTGGCTGCTCCGAGAGAAACTGACACTTGTCATTTGAGAGCATCCCATCCTCCGAGGACTTTGAGTGAAAATCATCAAGTGAGGAAAACCCAAACCCAAACCTTCAAAACCCCAAAGTGATTGAGCATCACTGAAGAGATTGATCCTGCGTGGATCGACACTTGTTACCTTTGAAGACTGTGCTTCTTCCAGATGGTTAGGCGTCAAGGTCTAGAGCATCCAAGAGAAATTGTGGATCGCCGAGTGACCAAGTTTGTGAAGGTCCGGAAGTCACCTGAAGACTTACCACGAGTGATTGGGCGAGGTCTGTGTGACTTTAGCTCAAGGAGAATACGGTGAGGACTGTGTGTCCGGGACTGTGTGTCCTCGAGTTTAAATACTCAGCCGCTCCAACCAGATGTACAACTGAGACAGCAATTGGAACTGGTCTACCAAATCATTGTCTTCACCGAGCTTACTGGTTCTATTTCCTCAACTCTTTCATTTCCTCATTTCTGTTGTTGTGTGCTTGTTCATATCTGTTTGAAGACTTTGACTGAAGACTTTCTCAATTTCCTCAGTTCAATTTCTTCAGTCTGTCCGTCTTCATCTTGTGTTATCATGTGCTTACGCTTTCTGTACTCTGTGCTTGTCTTCATTTCATCATGATGACTGTGTGTGTGTTCTGTTATGTTTACTTTTGAGTACTTATTCCGCTGCAAGTAGTTCTTCATTTAGGAATTTCCTCACCAGCAAATTCCTCAGTGAAGAATTCCTCACCAGCAAATTCCTCAGTGAAGAATTCATAAAAATCGCCTATTCACCCCCCCCCTCTAGTCGATATAACGCACTTTCACTAGAGCCTATCGGAGCTAAATACGACTGATCTCAGGTCAAGGTGGCAGTCGGGTCGGGTTAGACCGGGTCAAGCTCTCTCAAACCCATGCCCGAATAACTAATGGGCATAGGAGCATACCCATGACCCTACCCATGGGTCTAGAGCTAGGGCTGCAAAAAAAGCTCGAGGCTCGTGAGCAGCTCGAGATCGACTCGTATTTTAGCTCGACTCGAGATCGACTTGAAAAGAAATGGGCCGAGTATAAGCACTTTATGTAGCTCGATCGAGAAACGAGCCGATCTTGAGCCAGCATTGGCTCGCTCGATTTTAGCTCGATAGCTCGATATCATATAAGTATATTAAATAACCTTCATACCAATCTCCAAGAATTAGGATCATTCATTTCCATATATGTTTTATATGATTTTTTTTCTTCACTTTACCTACTAGCAAACATGGAAATTAACCATGGAGAAAATTTATTCTCATCACATGGCCAACCGTGTGTTCAATATCTTGTTATTTTGGTCAAAGCTTGAGAGCTGGCACACCTTCGTCGCCTTCTATCCATGATCTCTTGTTATTAAATACTAGTCTTCACTTGAGAAAGAATAAGTCAAATTTATAGTGATTTTTCGTTTTGTTGTGGCCTATCTAGGTTTAAAAATTGCCTTCAAAAATCATCTTATTTAGCTCGAAACTAGCTCAAGATCGCCTCGATATCGTTACAAGCTGAGCATGAGCCACTTTCTGCAGCTCGCTCAAATTTTAGTATGAGTTGAGCTGAGCCTAGGCAAACTTGCTCGAACTCGACTCGTTTGCAGCCCTATCTAAAGCCAGACCCATGCCCGAACCCGATGGGCAACCCGACCCATTAGGGCACCCATCAGATTTGAAATACATACTTTACTTTTAAGTTAAAATTAGTACTCATCGTGTGACCAATCAAGGTTGCTGTTCATTTTAGCTCACTAGCCACTGGGAGCAGTTGTGATGTGTCTCCAGTCTCTTATATAGGCACAACTGAACCTCCTACCAGCGCGACTAGGCGAGGTGGTACTAAACAAGGTGGCAACCTGCGTCGCTGCCTCGTTGCATGCCAAGCAGGACACGAGATGGGCTCGGTTTGGAGGCCCAAATGGCCGACATGTCTGTTGAGGCTACTACCGCCAGTTGTAATGTTGGGCTTCTGCGTAGGTGCTCTAATATTTATAATAATTCATCTATTCATCTATGGGGCATACCAGGAGCGATCAACAAGAAATAAAACGTAGAGCAAAGGTGCATACATGCATCGCTACCGAGAGCCTTGGATGTTCTAAGAAATTAATTACTAGCAAGTATCTTCATCAAAACGTCCACACATAATATAAAATAATAATATTTTTTAATCACTAATTTTAATCGGGTGACCCATCGGGCGACCCATGGGCAAAACATTATGTCCATACCCTACCCATGACTAACCGGGCTACCCATCGGGCTTACCCATGGGTGAATATGGCGACCCATACCCTACCCATTAGGTCGGGTGCCCATGGGCACGACCGCCCATGGGTCGGATTGCCGGGTTGAATCTCAGGTAGGGGGTTCCGATCTGGTAGTCTTGGCTAGATGATAGAAGGGCACAAGGAACATGTGGATTACGCAGGGTCATGCCCCTGTTGAAGAGTTCAAACCCTTTGTCCTACTTTGTTTGTATCGCTTGTGGATGGGTACAAAGCACACGTGATATGCCGCGTGATCGTATGTGAATGACACATGTATAGCCCTATCACCTCTATTTATATAGATCTGGGGTATATAGGGTTTACACCTTGGAGAATACGTCAACAAGTCTTCGTGTCAATCCTTCTTTATGCTTCTGGATCAGACGAACGAGGCCCACCAGTGATAGTTTTAGGGGGGTACTCGGCCCAACCCAAGGGATGGGCAACCGACATGCCGAGCACCCCCTAATACAGGACTCCGTCAATAAACCCTAAACCGGTCTTCAAACCGAGGACACTCCTCGGTCTCTCTCAAGCTGCTCTTTATCTTCAGTCTTTGACCTTGCAAACTAGTCTAATTTTGCATATAGCTTTCTGATTTGATCTTACCCTCGGTCGAGGAGTCGTATATCTCAAGCATCCGGGATGTCCCACGGCCCTGTTGATTTGTATAAACAAAAGATTCCCTCAATTTGTATAAACAAAAGATTCCCTCTATGCTCTGGATTGGTCTTGAATTCGAGGGCCATCTCCCTAGGCTGGTTACCTTTAGTGGCGAAGCCTACTCGGTTAAGGATAAGGTTTTTGGGCTAGGTCCAGCCCTGACAGCTTGACCGACCTGAAGTGTCATGTGTGGTCGGTTAAAAAGCCATCAAATCAAAAAAGATCAAGTGCCGGATTCCTAACAACATTATCAACCAAAAGCTCGTTCCTCGCGCGTTTTTAATGCATGACACGTGGGAAACTTGCTGAATTACATCCTCCATATTATAATATAAGACGTTCCTTATATTTTGATACATAGGAAGTATATAAAAAGGGGAAATGTTATCAGACGAATGTCTGATATTTGGCATCTCCCAGCGAACGTCCTCCCCACCGTTGCACGGATCTCAACGCAAGGTCAACAACATGTCAGATTTGAAAAGTAGTTCAAAATTAAAGGCAACAAACGTTTCAGTTTTTCCAAAGTACCTCAGCTTGCTATGCTGGCTAGTGGCTTGAGCGTTCAGATGGGATACCTCGTACCTGGGTTCCATTCCCACGCGCTCCTTTTTCAGCTTTCTTTTCTTTCACCAAGATGGTATCTCCTTTTACATGGCAATTTTGTCTACAAAAAAGTTAACGCGGCGGTTTCTAAAATTTTGAAATATGTCACATGGCAATTTAGACATTTTTTCACAAATCACTTTTTTGGTTTTGTACATGGTATTTTTTTAATTTAAGGGATGTCATTTTCTATATTGTAAGAGATGACATTTTTATCAAGCAATGGCATTATTTATCAGTAAGAGATGACATTTTTAGTAACCGGGCCTTGAGGCCTGGGGGGAAGCTAAAGGCGGCTTGTCTGGCTGGATGGCTGGCTTCCTAGCGAACAAAATGTTCACTGGTCGATCCACCAGCCAGCTGGAGCCTCCCTCCTCGTGGCGATCGTCACTCGTCAGGCAGATATTAAGATTTGTCCAAAAAAAGAAAAAAGAAAAAAGAAAGCCCCCGGTGAGGATCGAACTCACGACCTTTCCCTTACGAAGGGAACGCACTACCACTATGCTACGGAGGCATTTGTTGTGCTTCTGGTTGCGGTTCTTTAGCTATTGTGAACACACCTTCTGCACGCCAGTAGTGTAACCGCCAAATCCCGATAATAACACTGTAAATGCACGGTACTACCCCTTCTTCTGCAGTTTGTGCGATGTGGGTCAACATACGACGGACCAAGGGACCAATTACAACTGCGACAGCATGAAACACCGGCACATCCTTGGTGCTCTTCAGACATTGCAGCGTCGCAAGGGAAGAAGACCAGGAGACGACGCCATGGAGCAGATCGAGATCATAAGCATTATTTATCGAGATCATAAGTATAGTGTGGGTCTAGTTTCGCCATTTGATCGACACTGCCTTCAATACATTCAGACAGCTTGAAACTGCACAACAGATCAAGAAAAATAGACGTCTCATTGCACATTCTCGACGCTCCCCGCCAATACACAATGTTGAACACATCCATTCCATTGGTCCAACATAAATGTCATCAGACACGCTACAGCTGCCAGCCAATGTTTATGTACACACTAGATTACGAGATACCAAAACGAGGGCCGCCCTACCCAGTGAAGAGCATGCCCCTCTAGCCTGTGTGAGAAGCCAACATCCGGTCCGTCCAATGCTCGGCTACACCTAGATCTGAGGCCGAGAAATCAGTAAGTAGATAATTACAACCGAGCGTATATTCTGCTCCCCTCCTATTGTTATATTTGCAGATCGTCCAGCGACAGCTCCTCATTCGACATCATCTTCAGTTTCTGCAAATAACGGCACAAAGTCATGCTGGCAGGCACATAGCTAGTGTACGTTGGAGGGGGGAGCAGGACAGTCGAAGGACTTACCGTGATGAATTTGGGTGGATCATCAAGGCTAGATGAGCCGAGGATAATTTCTCTCTTCAGTTTCGATGACAGCTTGTGGACAGCACGTAACTACAATATCCATCCATCAACGTTGAAGAAAGCGGATTGGAGAACGTGCAAAATTTATTTATAGGTTATAAAGCATGAAGCAAGGCACCACGACTGGAAATGGAGCGAATCAGATTCGGGAGGCAAATATGAAAAACATACCTCGGACCGGGTAGCACCCCCAACTACAAAGATAAACAAGCGCCGACCCAGCTTCCTCATATCACTCGACGCATGCTTCAGTACAGAGTCGCTGTAAAATGATCATTGGACATTATATATAAGAAACTTCTAGCAGTAAACCAAATTATTATCAACTCTGATTTACCAGAAATGTGCAACTACTGAACACAGCTCTCAAAATCTCTTCACTGAGAAATGAACGTGAGCTGATGTATGCACTAGATTAGCATGTCGGTAAATTGCTCATAATGGAATATTGATTAATTTGCTCCCATTGCAATAATTTGAGGTCCCACTGTCCCAGCTTTCATTATCCATGCCAAAGGTCACAGGAGAAAGCTCCCTAGAAAGCATTAAAACTTTGCAGCAAGTGTTGCAGACTGGCGCCAACAGTTCAGTCTAATCTACTCTTGCCAATATGAACAATGATCACACTGATGTGTCATATAAATCAAAGATTTATAGTTGGTAACAATAGGCAGAACAGGATTTAATCAACTAACAGAACTTGCATAATAGCCTAGCCGATATATACGGTCTCGAAAAATATATGGCTGCTATATACTATTTATAATACGCACACACGTATCATCTGGAAAGACTACAGGAAACAGCTTACTATAGACATGTCCATAAACACCCTAAACAGAAATGCATGCTTGAAATTTGAAACAGAGGAAAGCCAACGGAATCGTTATGACCAACCTTGAATAGCCATCATCGGAGTTGCGAGGTCTAGCCCATGTGCCAGCTGTCCGTCTAGATCTCATGGATTGAGCTGGTTGATGAGCTGGGCTTGTTCGAGCGGACATGCTGCTTGAGATCCCACGGAAGCTAGAACTAGGGTCACTCATACAATGGTACTCATCTTTTGGAAGCTCTCCTTTACTGAGTTTCTCAATCAAATCCTACAAAAAAGGCAAGAACCACATTCATGTAAATGGTAAAAAAATACAAGAGTGGCACATGGACTTTGGTAAAAGTAATCAGAGTGAGTGTAAATTCATATTTTTATCGATGGTAAATGTTTGTGCTGAAGTGGTACCCAAGACATACACAGTAATCAAATCAAGAAATTAGTAGGCTGGGCAAATGGATGATGGGGCCAAAGAATGGGGACAAATTAACTGAAACCAACGGACCAACCATGAGGGTTCCATATATACGGCAAACCAGTAGTTGACAAAATGAGGTGAGATGGCAGATGAACCAGAACTAATCGAGAATAATGCACAAAAGGGGAACTTGGGAACAACAAAAGAATGGTGGAGATAAATTATCTTCGAATCTCAAAGACATTTAAAATTATTGATAAATTAACTCCGTATGCAAAAAAGTTCATCTCATGAAACAGTATGAAGAATATCAAACATTTGCTGCTATAATTAATCAGATAAAAAAAATTATACCTCCAGGACGGGATAAAACCTGGACAACGTCCATGTTGATTCTTCCCCTATTCGTTCTTTTCTGATACCACGCTTTTTCTGAAAATTGTAGAAGTGAGTGAATAACTTCTACTATAAAATTAATTATCTAAAAGCTATATGTTTGGAAGAACTAAGACACAAATAAAATAATTCGACAGGTTACCTTACGTATTTCAAATTTTAGAGGAAAACCACCTTTTGAAGACTTTTTAGTTTCATGCGCACATATGCAACGCATATTATTCACTGCGATCATATCATCAGCAGATAATCCAGCCAGCTGGGAAAAAAAATCTCTTACTGAATTAGTTATAAAACAACAAATTAACAACTGACTTATTGAAGAATTGAAGCTACAAGCCTCTGATGCAGAAATTCTTAGAAACTGTCTACTGTACAGAAGGAACCAAATGTACAACTTTTGATAAGGTGGATTTTTACAAATGCATCATTTCAATGTAAATGCCCCCTCTGATCACAGGAAGTAGCAATTGAAGTTCTTTAAGTCTTCAGATATTAACTGGGCCATTATCTTTTCTAATCATAACTCCCCTCGGTCCCATATTAATTGACGCAGAAATGGATGTATCTAGCACTGAATACGTCTAGATACATCCATTTCAGCGTCAATTAATATGGGATGGAGGGAGTATTTGTGAAAAGCTATATACATAAGATTTGCAGGTCTTTTCAAAAATAGATCTACTTCATGAGTGGCCATTCAACATATTTGTCAATGCACAGCAGCCCAATGTTCATACTCCCTCCGTCCGGAAATACTTGTCATCCAAATGAATGAAAGGGGGTGTATCTAGATGTATTTTAGTTCTAGATACATCCCTTTTTGTCCATTTTGATGACAAGTATTTCCGGACGGAGGGAGTACTATTTTACAGTTGTTGTTAGCCCAGGGCTCACTTGTCAAACCCAAATTAGATGTATTTCACAAATGAATGGGCTAACTTTCCCAATATATAACTAAAGTTACCTGCATCAGCTTTGCTCCCTTCTCACTCTGGATCTTCTCTGGATTAATTGCAGCATAAATCATTAGTAAACGCAGCTTGTTTTCACGACTTATATCCTGGATTAGGTCCTCAAACATATCAATATGATATCTAGACAGTATTAGAACTAGCATTTTGTTGGTTGTAGTCCAATTAATAATTACCTGATGTGTCCTAAAGAAATCAATTAGTTCTTTCGAGCCAGCATCGCCAAACACGAGATCTTGCTCGAGCTGGCCAACGTCTTTCAAATGCTGTTGTTTGATTATGTCAAAGAGCTTTTCTGCAATCTGTAGCAGAAATGAGTAACCAAAAGTAAAGAATACTCCTTGGTATGTCAAAACAGCTGATATTCGGAAGCCAGTTCAAATTCTTCAGTTCCTATCCTAGTCCCAATTTCCAAGATCTAACCAGAGTGCTAGCATGAGGCAATGCTAGGAAAGGTAACACCAGGAGGAGTGTATGCGGGTAAATGGAAACAGCGCAAGCAGAAATGGGATTACTGGACTTGCACTGATATGGTGGTCAGTCTAGGCCCATGGCAGACACTTCCAACTCGTCACACCATCTCCATTGTAACGTTTAAGATTTGCCAGGTACACACATTTGTTTTTTGATATACAAGTTGACGAAAAGTCAAGTCCGTCTTAATTTTAAGATAAATCGTGTATCCTAATTTGTGGTAAATATTGCCTTCTAGGCATGTGCATGCAAAAAAATCAAGTGACAATTTGGTGATCTTAGAAGTGTAGGTAATACAACAATAGGTTGTGGAAGAGCTTGGACCATTTTTTGCAATTCTTTTGTTGATAACTCTTAAATCAAGTTTCAAGTTTATGCAGCACACACTGGCACTAGAAAACAAAAATACAAACCTCAACATGGAGGGAAAGCTTATCAATTTGATCACTGTATTGTGGAAGAGCTTGGACCATTTTTTGCAATTCTTTTGTTGATAACTCTCCATTGGTCCTGCAAATCAAGCAGGAGCATTAACATTACAACAAGAAAAAAAATCTTACTAAATGCGAGAATCAATTCAATATAGAACAAAATTTTAATGCCTATTTCAAATGCATCATGGTAACTCAGTAAGTATATCCTAGAAACCACACACTTCAAATGTTTTGGCTGTCATTATGAAATGCATAAACCTGACTAATTAACAAAACAAATAGAACAGAATGACAAGTATAGGTTGGTGAACAAATTTCGCTTGCAGAGAACACATCATTATCTAAACCAGTTAGATTTTGCATTTCTGCACCATTCAATTCTCTTCCAAGATGCAATGTTTGCTGGTATGTTATAACCTTACTGAAGTTCACTGTTATAACTGCATAGTGCATACTCCCTTAAGCTAATTGCCAGTAATAAGCCCAACTTGCAATAGTTGCTGCGTAGAACTAACCTTGCTTGGTGTAGTTGAGCTGCTTTATTTTTAGATATAAAATCGCTCATCTTCTCATGCAGTCTTAAATTAGCCTGCAATATTGATGTCATAAGACAATTACTGAAACACTAAGAAGCACGGACACGGGGACGGAAAGACGGGGATACGCATACGGGGATACGGGATACGGCATTTTCCCAAAACAGCCATTCGGGGATACGGCGAGTATATATATAATAAAATAAAAATATGGCATGTAATATTAAGTTAAGACAGAAAATTAATAAGAAAGAAATCTTTTTTGCCAAGTGCTTGATTGATCCTCATCCCCCCATGCCATGTTGTCATTGCAAGCTGCATCCATCTTGCAAAACATATCAAACACAAACAGTAAAGAAGATTAGAGGAGAAGACATAATTGAAAGATTAGAGGACAAAACATACTTGAAGCAACATGGAGCAGCAGCGCAAGCATTCAACCCAGCAGCACAAGATAGCAAGCAACATCCAGGATCCAGCAGCTTAATGGTAGAAATATGACGAATCAAAGAGGAAGAGGTTGAGGAATAGGAGAGGCTGTTGGGTTACCTGCGAGTAAAGGCTGCTGGTGCTGGGGCTAGCGGTCGCCGAATCCAGGCGTCGCCGGCGGCGGCGGCGATCCAGGAGGCGGCGGCTCGTGCAGTACGACCTGGGAGGGAGCACCTCGTTCTCATGACAGAGAAGGTGCGGGAGACATATAGGGTTTCGTATTGGGTTGGACCGAGGCTGGTTTTGGGCTGGGCCATGTCCCAAACGTGTCCCAGACGTGTCCCACCGTATCCCTGTAATTTTTTCCTTATTATTAATCGAAATTCGTGGGACACGGCTTAGTTCGCGTATCCCAGCGTATCCCGGCGTATCCCCGTATCCCGCCGTATCAGGACGGCAGTTCGGCTGATTCTGGCGTGTCCGTGCTTTTTAGCTGAAACATACAACGTCTAAAGATAACAGTGGCACCAATCTTACATCCGCTACATGTACATCACGAAGCTCAAACCATATGGGATCATGATCTTCCAATAAAACCTCTTTTTTCTCAGTGCCTGATCCACTCTTGTTTGGCACCTGTTGTTTCCAATTCATGTGTAGGAACATGATATCAGGGGTACGACAGAACTGAAAAATGGGTCGACACTGAACTGTATTAAAATGATTTTGATATGCTCACCTCTTGCACATATTTGTTACCATCCATGGACAGTAGATCATGACACATGGCATCGTAGGTCCATTCATGAATAACAGGCGCAATCTGTAAACATCATGAAAACATGAAACATCGTAAGGAGTAAGCCAGCATTTCACCTTCAAACCAGTGACAAACATCTCAAACATATAAAATGATCTCATACCTGGTCTATTGAACGATCTACAATAAGTAATTCACATGTTTCTGTCTGAGGAAATTCGGGTATTGTTGATTTATATCTCGCCAGGCAATTCCACACAGAAGCTGCCAGCTTTGTGGGGACTAAATCTCGTAGAGTTGTCAAAGTAGAAGCATCAATTGTCCTAGCGACACGATAGTGCACACGAGGAAATTCCTAACAATATTGGAAACATTCAGCGTTGGTCTTAATGGGAAATATGGGAAAAGGCAGATGAAGTAACAATTAAGCAATAACAATGAAGTAAAGTGGCAATCATTCACACGATAATCGCTCCATATTAATTTTCATGATTGGCAATAACCATCTGATCCACAAAAAAACATCTTCTGTTGTGTACGAAGACCATGGCATTTGGGTATATGTTCAAATTGCTCATATGCTCAGACTTGCCAATTAAAATCACATTCTCTGTAATGCCTGAATTTATCACCCCCCATCCCCTACCCCCAAGTGTAAAAGGGTATAAAGACTTTGCAAATAGCATAAAATGGAAAGGTACCTTCATTGATGCAAATACAGTAGCAATGCGAGTGGCCATCGTGTTAATGCATGAATTATAGTTCATTGAGCTTTCTGCATTTTCTGTGAAAAGCTCTTCTAGAGCCTTGTCATCGTCAGTTACAAAGCCCTGCACACAGCAATGGATTCATCGAAATCAAACAAATAATAAAGTACATAAACAAGTGCTCCCTCCGTCCCAAATTGTAAGACCATTGACACTATGATAGTGTCTATAATGATCTTATATTTTGGGACGGAGGGAGTAGATATGTTTTAATTCATCTGTGGTCATACATGAATAAGTATTAATCTGAACCAGCAATCTTGAAAGGTTAAGTAGCCCGATTACCTGGCTATCAATAGCGAAGTATTCCAGATTCATCTGCGACATAGAGCAAAAAGTGAATTTGCATGCTTGAGAGTGAGAGAGGGGGCAGTTAAACTGACCTCACTGAGTGCACCAACGCGTGCTAAAACACTTGAATCTTTTTTTATATGAGCCACCCATTCTTTCTGTATGGGAGAACTGAAAAATATATAGGCTCTGCAGTCGGCACAACATTGTATCAATAACTAAAGTAACAGAACAAATGTCAAGTAAATACATGCACAGATCACATACTTCTTGTACAATGGACGCTTCCCTGACATGTTGGACATAAATATGTCAATACTGCATTATGACACAATGAACGGTTAGAGAAACTGGAAGTGCAAACAAAAAAAATCAACATCACCAGCAAAAAGATAACTGCACCTACCACAACATTTAATTGCCTTGGGGACTAAAAGACTGGAGGTGCAACAAAATCAAAAGATACTCTTTCTCAGCACGGCTTAAAGGATAAAAACTACAGCATGCACCAGTTCATGCAGTGCATGTGTATCTCATAATTTGATTGTCAATCATATTACTTAGGTATTTTATACTCCTCGTTTAAGGATAAGTTTTTAGTGCTCAAGTCATCCATCTAACAAAGCTGGAGCTGTATCTCTTATTAGTGATTAAGAAAATAACAAGCGAGGTTTTCCAGTCTGTCCGTCCCTTCTTAGGGCCTCTCAGTGTTCAAAAATTGCTGGGTGCTAAGTGGGTGGCAACTGCCTATGAAGCAAACCAACCAGGAGGTATGAACAGCATTTTGCAAAAGCAGCAAGTAAACAAAAAAAAGGCCTGTCCAGCAGCCCAAATAAATGGACCAAAGGCCAAAAAAGCTCCCAACCACAGTGAAGTTCAGCAAACAAAAGTGTTGTAACTAACCCCTACCCTAGCAGCAATGAGTGCCCTTGTGTGCCCCTCATTCTGCTCCACTTCTCGCACACACAGACGACTAATCCTGTGCTGGTTATCGCCTACTGCACACTCCAGTGGTAAAAACTGGAGTGGCAGGAGAGTCCGATGAGGCAACGAAGAACTTCACTCGGCTACAGGAGGGGGGTTATTTTCAGAGGAAGAGGAGCTTGAATTGGAGGTGGCAAAGGAGAAGTCAATCAGCAGTGAGGGGAACCTTGCCTGGTCATCATGTTGCCAAACGCTTCTGTCCTAACTCCTAAGGATGCAAGCCAGGCGGGTTCACGGACAATACCACAATACAAACTTAGTGTTAATTCCATGGCTAGTGATGAACTAATTGGCGAGTTTCACGAGACAAGTGTGCCGCCACAACCAGCTACTCTAATGTGCCTTGGCAGCGACTCTTACCACCTATCAGCACCTTTGACCGTGACCACCCAGCTCAGCAATTTCCCCTGACTCATAGTGTCGATCCTTAGCATCTAGATAGTCGCTTAGGATCCTTGATCTCTCTTCCGCAGCAAGAAAAAGGCTTGCAAACAGCTAGTTGATGGAAAACGACGTACCCATGGTCCTCACACCCAGACCAAAGCATGGATGCATGTGCTGTTTGCCATAAGTACTATATAAGTCCTAGAACTAGACGACTGGATATCTTTGCCACCGCGTATTGAATCAAAAGCTGGTAGGCTCAACTAGTGGCACATTGACACTTTGAGTACAAGGATGGCAAGGTAGCAGTGAAAACAATATTTCACAAGTGAGGCAGTATCATACAGATCCCTGGGCATGAAGCCTACCAAGTAGTTGAATAAATCTGACAGTGATCATTATGAGAGGTTACTGCATAGGGAAAAGTACTAACAGTGATAACACACAGCCATGTCAAAGAGGATATGTTGCTAACATAGCTTACTTTTGTTTCGTAGGTTGCATGAAATAAATTGCATCCATTGATGGTAATGGCTGCCTCCGTTTGTATAGGTCCTCAACCACTGCAAAAGAATTGGCAATGTGGAGCTTTTATACATAGACAATAACCCATGGAGGAATTCCATGGCACCCTACAGCTTTGGAAAGCTAAATGCTAAATATGTTCGAAGGAAATACTTTAATAGTTCAACAGAAAGCTGGTTAAAGTTCTCCATAATTAGGAACACTGACAGTGTTAAAATACTTTTGTAGCACAATTAAAGAACTATGCAACCTTATCATGACTCTGAGGTGGCATATTGTAACAGAACTCCTTCAGCGGAACCACATAGTATTAGCCAGAATAAATGCCTCATGTTACAGCAATGTATCTACTGCAGTACAGGGATTTACTTGATTCACATGACAACAGCCTACTTACATGAAACCCCTTGATCTGTTATATCTCCCATCTTGCACGAAGATGACATTATCTTGACAGTAAGTTTATCCATGATAAGAACCTAGTCAAAACACAATTTTATGCATGTCACTTTTCTTTGCAAGGTGGTAGAACATGACAATATCAAAATCCTGAAAATGATCCAAACCAAAAGGATACCTTCCATGTGGATCCTTTGTTCTGCCTAGTTGATCTTAACATTTCATTTAATAAACCTACATAGGTGCAACAAGAATGAACAAATAAATGGTAAATCAGGAACTTGGTGGAATATGCCAGTAAGAAAAAAAAATAACATGGTAAATTTACAATTACACAGAGTCTGCCCTATTCAAGTATAACCAAAATTCTTAGCACAAATAACTATAATGGAAGAAACAAAACAAAGTCAAGTGAAACATTAAGTACAAGAGAATCATGTATATCATTTTACATTGACAGCCAATGCGCATCTCTTTAAGACGCAACATTAAGAAAGTATACTACCACAGTGCATCCACCCCAAATCGATCATTTCACAGTCTACTTGATGGTCTGATTTAGTGTTAATAAACTACTACAAGCCGACTTGCGTTGCCCTGTTGCCGTTTTTTGCATGAGACAAACTCAAATGGAAACAAGTAAAGCAGAGCATGCAGTCGCACCACCATGACAAATTGCTAATCTAAAACAACAAAACATTCTGACCAACTTCGGTGCTCAATTATGGTTAACTTTATGTGTACTACATCTACATGCCAGCGTCGACAGTAATGAAATGCAAGCCTCTGCAAGCAGCAACCTCGTAACAAGTTAGTAGATGGCCAACGACACTGATTGTTTAATGGGCATTGTGTTACTCTACACGCTGATGAAGTTGAAGTCCAATTCCTTAGATTACATGCTGATGCCGGTGTAAAGCAGAAACCTCCTCAAGTTTTACTAGCTTCCGATTTGACACCATCCACTCACGCATATCCACAACTCGCCTGTGTGAGAATTCCCCTTGCCCCCCAAATCAGGGGAACGGGTGGGGCGAGGCACCGCGGAAAAAATCCCCTTGAATCGGCGAAACTAAGTAACTAGGCATTTTCGTGGGTTCATCAGGACTAATCGCGCACCCGGACGCACGGCAAATCAGGGCATTGCGCAGCATCAGCAGCAGCAGGGACTGAATCACCCGCACCGGTCCCCTCAGTTCAAACGCCGTTTCTCCACAACCAGAAAAAACAGAGCAGGGGAGGGGAGGCAGGGGGAATGGGGGGCGTGGCGCGGGGGAAGGGCAGGGGGGGAGGCACTCACGGTCCCGGGTGATCTCGCGGAAGGTGCCGCCGCCGCCGCCGCCGCGAGAGGAGGAGTCGGAGTCCGTCGACATCGCCGCCGCGCGCCGCGCTAGCTAGGGTTGGTGCGGGGCGGAGTGCGGTGCGCGTGCGGGCTTGTGCGGAGGGAGGGGAGCGAAGGGAAGGAAAGGCGAGGAAAGAGAGAAGGAATCTGGTGCACGGCGAGGCTCGGTTGCTTTTGCTTGCCACCGCCGCGGGGGTCCGGACGGGGAACGGGGTTAGTACTGCTCTGCTCTCGTCTGGTCTGGTGTGGCCAATGGGGAGGGGAGGAGGCGTGGGGTTTAAGCTCGCCCGATCTATGGCGCGTGGGGCCGCGCCGGGCCGGGTCCACGCGACGCGCGGTTGGGCGCGTATGGGTGTGACTATTTGGGTGTTGAAGAAAGGTAAGAAAGGTAAGAATGTTAAACAACTATTCGAAAAGTATAATCAAGCATTTCAAAGATGTTAAATGTGTATAGAAAAACAATTGATCATGTATTTAATTTTTTCGTAACCAATCATTTGAAAAAAAATGTTAACCGGCTATTTGAAAAATGTCAACCAATCTTCTTGAACAAACGTTAAATGTGTATAGAAAGACAACTGACATGTATTCAGTATTGCATTTAAAAAAAATATGTTGATCAAACATTTGAAAAATGTTAAATGCATATAGAAATAATGTTGACCATGTATTAAAAAACTTAATCTTCTACTTGAAAAATGTTGATCAAGCATTTTTTAAATGTTAAATGGGTATAGAAATAATGTTGACCACGTATTAAAAAACTTAATCTTCTACTTGAAAAATGTTGATCAAACATTTGAATATTTTTAAAAAAAATGTGTATACAAAAAAACTTGACTATGTATTACAAAAATGTTAAACTTGTATTTAAAGTATGTTAAAAATATATTAGATATATACCAAAAATGTACAATGTGTACGGAAGAAAAGCAGAAATAAAAAATATAAGATTTCGACAAAAATAACCATGTATTAAAAATGTTAAATGTGTTTACAAAATATTTCTGATGTATACAAAAAATGTTGAATATGTACTGGAAACCAAGAAAAACCAAAAGAAGGAAACAAAGAAACAAGAAAAACTGAAGAAAACCAAGAAAGAACAAAAAAAAGAAAATAGAAAACCTATTGAAACCGAGAGCAAACCAATGGAAACACAAAAAAACAAAGAATCCATGAAAAAACAAATAAAAACGTAAGAACCGTGAAAAAATGAAGACTATGAAAATATAAGAAGAACCCAATGAAAACAGATAAAGAAATGAAGAAAGCAGTGAAAAACAAAATAACGAAGAAAACCGGCAAAGAAACAAGAAACTGAAACAAGAAAAAACAAAGAAGCGATTGGAGCGAAAAAACTGCGAAGCAATCACGTTCGAACTGGTGAAGCATTTGCAAAAAAAGAAAACCGGCCGACCCAGACTCGCGTGAGAGAGCTATTCCCTTCAGGCGGGAGAGTAGCTTCTGCCTCGCGTAAAGCGAGATATAGCAAGAAAAATGTTAGAAAAAAACTTGACTATGTATTAGAAAAATGTTAAACTTGTATTTAAAGTATGTTAAAAATATATTAGATATATACCAAAGTGTACAATGTGTATGGAAGAAAAGCAGAAATAAAAAATATAAGATTTCAAAAAAAAACATGTATTAAAAATTGTTAAAAGTGTTTATAAAAAATATTTCTGATGTATACAAAAAATGTTAAATATGTACTGGAAACCAAGAAAAACCAAAAAAAGGAAACAAAGAAACAAGAAAAACAAGAAAGAACAAAAAAATAGAAAACCTATTGAAACCGAGAGCAAACCAATGGAAACACAAAAAACCAAAGAATCCGTGGAAAAACAAAGAAAAACGTAAGAACCGTGAAAAAATGAAGACTATGAAAATATAAGAAGAACCTAATGAAAACAGATAAAGAAATGAAGAAAGCAGTGTTAAACAAAATAACGAAGAAAACCGGCAAAGAAACAAGAAACTGAAACAAGAAAAAACAAAGAAACGATTGGAGCGAAAAAACTGCGAAGCAATCACGTTTGAACCGGCGAAACGTTTGCAAAAAAAGAAAACCTGCCGACCCAGACTAGCGTGAGAGAGCTATTCTCTTCAGACAAGAGAGTAGCTTCCGCCTCGCATAAAGTGGGATATAGCTCACGCGCCAAACAAGTCCATGGTGATACTCAGTAGTAGCTAGCACCCGTTATATATGGACTTGGGCCACAGTGAGGGACCACCTCACCGTGAGACCACACAAGAAGTACGCCTTCCGTACCACCCCACGACTGGGGGGCACAAGGTTGTGCATGTGGCGGCCTACAGCAAGAAGGGGGGCCCTTAGGTGAAGGTGTTCACGCTGGGGGGAGCGTTGTGGCGGTACGTCCCCACGGCCACTGGCCCGAGATGCAATTACGGCGCCGACATCTTCGGCGTCGACGGCACCGTGTACTGTGCTGGGAAGAGCAGCAAGAAGCTCATGGCGTTCAACCTCGACAGCGAGCGTCTCACGTTCATCAAGTTCTTACCTGATGTGATGTATGATAGCTGGTACCTGGACGAGGTGCAGGAGAGGTTGGGGATTCTGTTTTTCCACTCTGATGCTCAGAAGTGTATGAGGGGGGTGAAGTATACATATCATTCGTCATTGAATTTTTTATTATAGTACAGGTATGTTCCTGATTAGTTGAACTTTTTCCTCCTACAACCGTGGATGTTACGACCTTGTATGAACTCTGCATCTACCTACCGGTTCTCTCGCCACAGCATGACATGTGTTATCACCTTGCCACTCTGCTAGTCCGGCGTGTACCTCCATCACCCTTCCACTGGCACCTTTGTTGCCGTGTCAGTCGCTAAGAACAGTGCTATAGAGGTGCTCGACGATGCTCATTTGCAACATCACAGGCGCTAAGCGCTTGTGTGTGCACAATGGGTGGCGGCGGGGTTTGCAACATTGCATTGTTGCCGTGGCCGTCAGGGGCTTCAACGTCGCCTATGTTGCAGTGGCAACAAGACTCTTGTTGCAAACGTTCTATTACATTTGGCGTTGGCTCGCCGATCACACGTCTCGTTCACGATATCTAACAAACCGGGAAGCGGCTGATTTTCTCCTCACGTTAGCCGATCGACACATAGCGCGCGCCAGAGAAAAATCATAGCCACAGTTTCATGGAAGTGAATCCCACAAAAACCATAATGTAAAATAACGCTACAAATTGTTTTTTTTTCTTTCCCCTCTCGCAAGACGACTAGGGAAAGCCTTTCTCCCCTCTATCTTCACCGGCGAGCCCGTGCATTTGCCTCCCCTCCGCCCGCCGCTCCAGCGGCCTGTGGCGGGGAGGGAGTTTTTGTTGCCTCGGATCCGGCTAGTAGATAGGTAGGGTTTTGGTCCTCGCAGGGGCGCTTCTTCTTCATGTCAGTCTTTCAGGCTCCGATCCTCCACAAGTTTGTCTGTTGGGACGGATTAGACGAAACTCCGGTGTAGATTCCTGCCAGTTCCTCGGGGCGGCGAGTTTAGGGATTCTCGTCGTGCGTTCGCAATGGTGATATTGGTGTCAGGTTCTTCAGATCGATTTAAGGGTTCAACGGCAACGACTGCAGCTTCGGGGCGTTGGTTCTTAGGGGCATGTGCATGAAGACTTCTCAGCTATCATGCACAATGTCAAGCCAGCTCCGGTATAGGAGCGGCGACAGCGGCGCGTCGGCGGCGGTCGTTCGGTGGCCCATGGACCTCGACGTAATTTTTATTACGTTTGAGGTGTTTTGTACTTCGGTCAATCTTTATAATATATCTGATCCTTTTTCGAAAAAAAAACAACGCTACAAATTGACCCAACAGTTCACCCGTACGTTTGGAATTTGTCCGTGTTATTAGGAACCCTAGGTGTGTGCTTGGCAACTAGATATAAGGATATTATTAGGTAAAGATTGATCGAGATCGCAACAGCCGAGCCAAGAGCCGAACTCGCATCTGGCTAGATAGCACTAGCGCAGGCGATCAAGGATGACACGGGAATTGTCCGCGGACGTGCTCGTGAGCATCGTCCAGCGGCTCCCTCCGAGCACCCGGCGGCTGACCCGCCTGGTCTGCCGGCACTGGTGTGACGTCGTGGACACGCGCACTGCGGAGATGCAGAGCCGCGCCAAGCTTCTCGTGACCACCGGCGAGGGCTCCGCGTACTTCGTGGACGATCCATCAGCAGGGAGGCGCAGATATCTATGGAAAAACAACGCCAGCCCCGGCGAAGGCAGCACGACGACGATGGTCGTCGGCACCTGCAACGGCCTGATCTGCCTCCGCGACAAGCGCAAGTCCGACGGCGCCATCACTATGGTCAACCCGGTCACCGGCGAGAGGCTGTCTCTCCCGCCGCTGCCGTCCGCCGCCGGCGCCCCGAAAAGGACCTGCTTCGTGGGCTGGGGCGAGGCGTATGGCTTCGGATACCACCCCTCCACCACCGGCGCCTCGGAAAGGGGCTGGCACGAGGCGGGTACCACCCCACGGCCGGGCGGCACAAGGTCGTGCATGTGGACGCCTACGCTAGGAAAGGAAAGTTGCAGGAGCAGGTGAAGGTGTTCACGTTGGGGGAGTCTTCATGGCGGGGCGTTGCTACGGGCTCTCTCCCGAGATGCAATTACAGCGCCGGCATCGTGTGCGTCGACGGCACCATGTACTGGGCCGCCAAGAACGGGAAGAAGCTCATGGCGTTCGACCTAGACCGCGAGCGCCTCACCTTCATCAAGTCACCACAGGATGCGCCGTCTGACGGCTGGCACCTGACGGAGGTGCGGGCGAGGTTGGCGATCCTGTATCCTCTCAAGCCGGTTGAAAAGTCCGAGGTATCCTGGATCCGTCTATGCCCAAGTAGACTTAAACCCCAATCAATTCAGAAAAGTGAAATTATGTTTAAAAAAAGTGTATCGTGTAACATTAATTTACTAAACTAAAACCGATCCTTTAAAAATTGATCGAACCTTAAGAAAAAGTAGCAAAACCTGGGTAATTGATTTTTTCCATTAGATAAAGAAAATGACATTGTTCACTTAAGTTTCGCACACTTCATTATCGTGTAAACAGTGGGCAGTCTATTGAATTTGTTTGTTCACATGGAAGTATTGCATCTTTAAATTTGTTTGAGTTACATGTGCAGGTGTGGGTTCTAGAGGACGCGTTGACAATGAAAGAGCACATGTGGAGCCGGTTGTACATAGTGGAGTCGGACATACCACCGCACTTATCGCCGATGTCCCGTCATCTCACTAGGGATGTCGTGAGTAAACACACGTTGAGCAACGATAGCGGTGGGGTGGAGATCCACGAGAAAAGTTGGGGAAGGATAATCCTTAGTAGACACACATTCGCCTACGTGGAGACAACAGAGCCGCTAAATGTTTATAGGTGTTGATCTTAGAGGTAGCACCAGTATTGCCTATACATGAATTTTTTTTTTGCTACTTTTAAATGTCAAGATCTTTTACAGTCATCTCAATTCAATATGTATCAACTAATTTGATCTTAGCATGAATTTGGTTCAGATATGACTATCCTGATTGATAAGCATTGTCTTTCATCTTGTAGCTATGTTCATGGTAGAAGTAGTGTGGTAGGGCTAATTGACGGGCAGCCATGCCCGTTTGCCTGCACTGGGACATAATGTTTCATGTTTTATGAACTTTTCAGTTTTGACGATTTCTAGTTTTCATAACTTTATGTTCCAGGCACTTGTAGAAATTACAACTTGCAATATTGGAAAATTGCAGGGTTTTTTTTAACTTAAAAAAACTTTAGAAACTGAATTTCTTGAAATTTTAAAATTTCAAAGTTTGTGAACTTCTAAATTTTTGGAACTTACAACAAAAAACAGAAAAAATGTTACATGGGTGTGTGCCCCACCAGGAAGATGAGAAGAGACGAGAGAGAAGGGGTAAAACGACATGTGTGCCCCTCACCAACCGCGTCTCAATAGAGAAGCCCACCTCCTCCTCAACCCAGTTCCCACCAGAGATCCCTCCTCAACATGCGAGATGTGTACAATCACCCGCCAGGGAGTTAATCTAGAAGTAGTGACCTTAGCCTTTACATGCATTTCTTAGCTGGAAGCCATTGTGCTAAAGAGATGTATATCTAACTCCAGCCATTGTACCTTAACATGAATTTTCTAAAACAACTATTCGAAAACTATAATCAAGCATTTAAAAAATGCTGAATGCGTATAGGAAAACAGTTGATCATGCATTTAATTTTTTCTTAATCAATCATCTGAAGAAGAAAAAATGTTAAACGGCTATTTGGAAAATGCCAATCAATCTTCTTGAACAAATGTTAAATGTGTGTAGAAAGACAGCTTACCATGTATTCAGAAGAATGTTTATCTTGCATTTGAAAAAAAATGCTGATCAAATGTTTGAAAAATGTTAAATGCGTGAAAAACAAAGAAAACCGTAAGAACCATGAAAAAATGAAGACCATGAAAATATAAGAAGAACCCAATGAAAACAGATAAAGAAATGAAGAAAGCAGTGAAAAACAAAATAACGAAGAAAGCCGGCAAAGAAACAAGAAAAACAAAGAAACGATTGGAGCAAAAAAACTGCGAAGCAATCATGTCTGAACCGGCGAAGCACTTGTAAAAAGCAGAAAACCGGCCGACCCAGACTCGCGTGAGAGAGTTATTCCCTTCAGACGAGAGAGTAGCTTTCGCCTCGAATAAAGTGGGATATAGTTCACGCGCCAAACAAGTCCATGGTGATACTCAGTAGTAGCTAGCACCCGTTATATATGGACTTGGGCCACGGTGAGGGACCACCTCACCGTGAGACCACACAAGAAGTACGCCTTCCCGTACCACCCCACGACTGGGGGGCACAAGGTTGTGTATGTGGCGGCCTACAGCAAGAAGGGGGACCCTCAGGTGAAGGTGTTCATGTTGGGGGAAGCATCGTGGCGGTACGTCCCCACGGTCCCTGGCCCGAGATGTGATTATGGCGTCGGCATCGTCGGCGTCGACGGCACCGTGTACTAGGCTGGGAAGAGCAGCAAGAAGCTCATGGCGTTCGACCTCGACAGCGAGCATCTCACGTTCATCAAATCCTTAACTGATATGATGTCTGATAGCCGGGACCTGGACGAGGTGCAGGGGAGGTTGGGGATGTTGTTTTTCCACTCTAATGCTCAGAAGTGTGAGGTGCATATTTATAGTTTCCTTTTAATTACTTAAGTTTAGCTAAGTCTGAATCAGTCCAGGAGAGTGAATTTTTATGAGGAAAGAAAGGTGATCTAGTTTGTGGAGTACTCCTCCGTCCCATAATACAATATAAGATCTTATTACATCTAATATGTGTTATATTGGGTGTAACAAGAACTTATATTATGAGACGGAGGAAGTACTATCATTTATGCTAAACTATAGTGGCAGTTCTCTAAATTGATGGGGACTTCCAAAAATAATTTCAATCAACCTAGGGGGTGTTTGTTTCCAGGGACTTTTTGGTGTAGGGACTAGAAAAAGTCCCTAGCAAACCAAACAGGATGGGGCTTTTTTGAGACTTTTTGCTAAAAGTCCTTAGAAACACCTCCTTAAGAGTCTTTTTCAAAAAGTCCCAGGGACTAGAAAAAGTCTTAGGACTAGAGAAACAAACACCACCCTAAAAGAAGCAAAACCATTACGCTAAATTGATGGAAAAACACATTGATCTCTTAACTTATGCACGCTTAATTATTGTGTGAAAAACAGCAGTTGATTGAGTTTGGTCACATGGAAGTATTACATCTTTAAATTGGTTTGAGTTACGTGTGTGCAGGTGTGGGTTTTAGAGGGTCCAAAGACAATGAGTGAGCACAAGTGGAGCTGTTTGTACATTGTGGGGCGGTGCATACCGCAACACTCATCATCGAGGGGCTGGCATATCACTTGGAATGTCGTGAATAAACACAAGTTGAGCAACAATAGCAGCATGGCAAACACAAGTGAGAAGAGTCCGGGTATGATAGTCTGTATGAAAGCTAGCTGGTGTTACCACAGACGGACGTTTGCCAACGTTGACACGACAGAGCCACTAAATATTTACAGGTGTTGGTCTTAAATATAGCACCCGCATTGTTACATGAGAATTTGGCTACTTTTAAATTTCAAGATATTTTACAACACTCTCAATATGTATCGTCTATCTCTATGGGTTCTTATAGTCAACTAATATGATGCATGGGTCCTTATAGTCAACTAATATGATCTATGCATGCAATTGAGGCAGATGACCACATATTTGATAAGCATTGTCTTCCAGCATCTAGCTAGGTATGGGTTCCTATTCCGGGCCATCTTGCGGCTGAGGCAGGGACCCCATCTCCATCTCCACCTCAAGCTTAGCCTTGCACTTGACGTCCGGGCGGCTATCCTAGAGAAGGCAAATAGCCGACCACATTTCTGGTGTGGTTAATTGTCGATGCTCTGAGACCGGCAGCGCCATCCAAC
>NC_057798.1:45847764-45849398 GCF_018294505.1 Triticum aestivum | reverse complement strand
CGACCGGTGGATTGAGATGGTATGGCACGAGATAGGGCATTTACCCAAGTCTAGGCTCTGTGGGAGGATGTAAGGCACTGCTCCTTCCTTTGGTGGTTTGTATTGCATGAGTACTTGCCAATGACCAGGGAGATCACCGAGGGGGTGGTTTGTTGGCACTAGTAGAAAAAGGGGCTAATCTGATACACATTACTGCCGGTTTGATTTTGAGCCGGCACTAATGTGTCCATTAGTGCCGATTCCAACGGCTAGGCGGGCGGACATCACTAGTACCAGTTCGTGGGCAACAATTAGTACCGGTTCATGCCACGAACCGGTACTAATGATGTTGTGTCAGGCCGTGGGCCTCACGAACTCCTTTAGTACCGGTCCATGTCTAGAACCGGTACTAGAGTTTTTTATTAAGCTGATTTTTAGTCCCACCTCGCTAGGAGAGAGGCAGTAGGAGCTGTTTATAAGCCGTGAGTGCAGAGACGATGGAGAGGCGCAATGCTCACCTGCAGCTTGCTTAGCTTCAAGCCTTTCGGAATAGAATAGATTGCACGAAGCTGTGTGCAGTGTAGTCTACCCTATTCCGAAAGGCTTGAAGCTAACTAACGAGCATTGCGCCTTTTTTTAATTTTTAATAACTTATTAGAACTACGGACTTCTTGTGTTATGGCAAAAACTGGATGCACTTCGTGTACAAACTGGACAATATCTTTCGAAGTATCAGGGCCGATTTTGAATGAAAACTCATCTGTTACACCGACACTTCATTTTTTAAATTTATTACAATTTCAGACTTTTTTGCGTTCAGTACGCACCATTCTAAGCCATGTCATCAATTTTCAACCCTTTCTGACGCCTTTTTTTTATTTTTAATAACTTATTAGAACTCCGGACTTCTTGTGTTACGACAAAAACTGGATGCACTTCGTGTACAAACTGGACAATATCTTTCGAAGTATCAGGGCCGGTTTCGAATGAAAACTCATCTGTTACACCGGCACTTCATTTTTTAAACTTATTACAACTTCAGACTTTTTTGAGTTCAGTACGCACCATTCTAAGCCATGTCATCAATTTTCAACCCTTTCTGACGCCTTTTTCTATTTTTAATAACTTATTAGAACTCCGGACTTCTTGTGTTACGGCAAAAACTGGATGCACTTCGTGTAAACTGGACAATATCTTTCGAAGTATCAGGGCCGGTTTCGAACGAAAACTCATATCTTACACTGGCACTTGATTTTTTAAACTTATTACAACTTCAGACTTTTTTGCGTTCAGTACGCACCATTCTAAGCCACGTCATCAATTTTCAACCCTTTCTAACATCATTTGCTCCCCTAGGATGAAACGGTACTAAAGAGGTTGTGACAGGGCTATTTTTAAGAAGCAGAAGAAGAAGAAGAAGAAGAAGAAGAAGAAGAAGAATAAGAAGAAGAAGAATAAGAAGAAGAAGAAGAAGAAGATGATGATGATGATGATGATGATGAAGAAGAAGATGAAGATGAAGAGGAAGAGGAAGAGGAAGAGGAAGAAGAAGAGGAAGAAGAGGGAAAGAAGAGGAAGAAGAAGAGGAAGAAGAGTTAGAAGAGGAAGAAGAAGAAGAGGAAGAAGAGGAAGAAGAAGAGGAAGAGGAAGAAGAG
>NC_057798.1:45845267-45845949 GCF_018294505.1 Triticum aestivum | reverse complement strand
AAAAATATTCACAAAGAAACTAAATACAGCAAAAAAAACTACTCAGAAATAAATAGAAGAAAAAAATAAAGCAGAAAATAAAAAACTATATAAAAATTACTCAAAAATAAATAGAAGAAAATAAATAATGCGGGAAAATTTTTTATAGAAAAAATGTTGGGGCGCTGCCTAGTGGGCCTGCCAGACCTAGAGTGTGCAAATACAGGCCCTGAAGGGCCAGCAGGCTCACAGGGCAGCGCGCCCTAATTAGGCCCAGAAGCCTGCTATATAGAGGAGTTCGAAAGGGCAGCCGCGGCTGGGTTTATAAACCAGTGCGGCTGCCCTTCACTCGGCGAGATGGGACTAAAAATAGCACTGCGGGTGGCAGCGCACGGCCTTTAGTACCGTTTGGTGGCTCCACCCGGTACTAATGTGTTGCCCTTTAGTACCGGTTGGAGCCACCAACCGGTACTAAAGGACCTCGTTTCCCGCCGCTTGGGCTGGCCAAAATTGGCCTTTAGTACCGGTTGGTGGCTCTAACCGGTACTAAAGACCCCTCCTATATATATGTCACTTACGAAAATTCAGCTATCGTCGCCACTTTGTTTCACTTCTCGCGCGAGACATCTTGATCTCCGACGCCGACGCCGACGCCGCCGTGCCGTCGCCCCCGCCGCACGTCGTCGCCGTCCCTGCCGCCCTC
>NC_057798.1:45840085-45844419 GCF_018294505.1 Triticum aestivum | reverse complement strand
TAGTAAATGCTTAGTTGAACTAGTTGAATTAATATATAGATCGAACTAGTTTATTTTTAGTAAATGCTTAGTTGAACTAATTGAATTAATATAACTAGTTTATTTTTAGTAAATGCTTAGTTGATCTAGTTGAATTAATATATAGATCAAACTAGTTTATTTTTAGTAAATGCTTATTTGAACTAATTGAATTAATATATAGATCGAACTAGTTTATTTTTAGTAAATGCTTAGTTGAACTAATTGAATTAATATAACTAGTTTATTTTTAGTAAATGCTTAGTTGAATTAATTGAATTAGTAAGTGTTTAATGTTTCGCCTAATATGAACATAGGAAATGTCGTCTGACCACGATTTTTTTATTATTATGTGCGAATACTGTGAAGACCAGCGCGGCCAGTGCGACAGAAATTTCCTTGTTGATGATAGGCGATTCAGCATCAAGCTGGATGAGGCCTTTGAATTCGATACAGTAAGTCACAACGACAAGTCTGTTTTCGTAATTAAGCATGACTTATATATGCTTCATTTGCCTGACTTATAATTTTTAATTTTCACTATTCTACTACCGCATCCCCTGCCATGCACGCACCTCGAGCACCTGTTTTATGGTGTGATAACCTCGGCGCGACGTACCTCACAGCCAACCCAGTATTCCATGCACGCACCAAACACATTGAGGTGGATTTTCATTTCGTGAGAAAGAAGGTTGCTATGGGAGCTCTCGACGTTCGTTTTGTTTCATCAGCTGATCAAGTCGCCGATGCATTTACTAAACATCTCACGAAGATCATGTTGACTCGATTGCGGTCCAACCTCAACCTTTGCATAGTCTGAGTTTGCGGGGGAATGTTAAACAATCGAGTCATATCTTGGCTGATTGATTTGGTTAGGATACATTCCTATACGAGCTGTGTAGATTGATCCTTGGGATCTCATGTAATCTGTTGTAAACTTGGCAATCAAGGTTGCCCATGTATAAATACAAGGTAAAGCCCGTGGGGATGATCACGGCAAAACATTCTCTGCCTCTGCCTCCGCGACAAGCACAAGTCCGACGGCGCCATCACTGTGGTCAACCCGGTCACCGGCGAGAGGTTGTCTCTCCCGCCGCTGCCGTCCACCGCCGGCGCCTCGAAAAGGACCTGCTTCGTGGGCTGGGACGAGGGGTATGGCTTCGGATACCACCCCTCCACCGCCGGCGCCCCGAAAAGGGGTTGGCACGAGGCGTATGCCTTCGGGTACCACCCCACGACCGGGCGGCACAAGGTCGTGCATGTGGACGCCTACGCTAGGAAAGGGAAGTTGCAGGAGCAGGTGAAGGTGTTCACGTTGGGGGAGTCTTGGTCATGGCGGGGGAGTGAATAGCAAAAAACTACCACATTACGGGCTATCGTTCCAAAAAACTACCGCTTTTTTTAATCTTTCGAAAAGCTACCACAAAAGTGGTGGGCTGTTCCAAAAAACCCAAATGACTGAACCATTAAGTTTTAAACGAAATTATGACAGCTCGGGTCCACTCGTCGGGTTGACCGTTATCTTTGACTGTTAGGTTGACTGTTAACAGGTTATGGCAGGTGGGCCCCATATATTTTTGAAGTGCATTCAAGTCCCTATAGAGAAAATAAAAGCAATCAGGTCCCTGTAATTTTATTAAAAAAGCAATCGGGTCCTGCAAAAAAGTATAAAAAGCAATCGGGTCCCTGCCGGCGAGCTAATCGACGTGGTGCACGCGCTGCAGGAGCTGCTCGTCGTGGTGCTCGTGCTCCAGGAGCTGCTCGCGCACTGCGGTCGAGCCTCATGGCGGGCGGGAGCCTCGTTGTCCCGGTCCAGCAAAAGGGGAAGAGGGTGCTGCGGAGCTCCGGCTTTCCGGCGGTTGTCGCCGGAGGCGAGAGGGAAGCTGGACGTGGTGCTGCTGCTTGCAGCCGCGGTTGCTGCTTCTTGCCACTGACCACGAGCTCCAGCTCGAAGGGACGCCCGTGAGGGTGGTGGCAGCAGGGCCCAGATGGCGGCGGCGTTCCCTGGCCGACGACTGTTGACCGCGGGGTCGCCGATGCAGCACGCGCGGGCGTGCAAGGGGGAGGAGGAGGCGCTGTCTGGAGGAAGGAGAGGATGGGAGGAGGCAAGGAGCAGCTGCTGCACCACCCGCCGCACGCATCGTCGTCGACGTCAGTGGATTGAGGTGGTGGCCACACGGTGGCTCGCGGCGCGGAGGAGAAGTTCCCGGCGGGGGAGGTGGTGCCGGGCATGGCTGCTCCGGTCTTGGTTCTGCTCGGGCGTGGCGGCGCCGGCTGGCTCAGGAGAGAAGGAAAAAGGTAAGGAGAGGGAGAGGAGAAGAGAGGAAGAAGAGATGGCTTACATGTGAGTCTCACTTGTAAGATAACGGTCAAACAGACAGTCAACAAATGGTTTGGTTAAGATGTTCTAAGACTGACTCCAAGCGGATAAGATGTTCTTTTCCAGGAGATTTGCTGCTGTGGGCTATGGTGCTATGTTCGTATTGTTCAGGCTTAGCGTTTTGCCCTGTGTTAATGGTCATGGCTTCAGTTTGCGCATGGTTAGGCTTAGGCTTTGATTAGCTGGATGTCACAATTATCATCTTTGTCTATGCCAGAATTTGAAATCGCTACTGTTTACTTAGTCTTGCTAAATAATCTTAGATGTCTCAACAACCTATTTCGCCCATATTTTCATGTTATATAAGCTATGTGTAATGAACTGGATAGATATATTCTATGCTACTGTCTGATGGCAATCAACTTGCAATTCTGGGTGTTGAAGTGTGGATTACTTCTAGGCTTGTACCTGATCGGTATCTACTGGACTAGCGTTCAACCTTAACCTGGTTTGTTTGATTCTGTCCTAAGCATGAGCTGTCGATCTTGCAACGGGTTGGTCGTGATGGGCACATACACTATATATTTTGTCTTCATTAGTTCCTGCACTACTTGAGGAACTTTGAAATTCTCATCTGAAACACAGTAACTTAATTGCACTATCCCTTGATTGACTGTCTCTTGAATGACATGCGATGGCACACATACTCTGTCATTTGTTTTCTTTGCGAGTAAAGCAGATATCCGCTGATTTGCCAGTCTTGATTTCAACATGAAGATTGCATCATGGCAGGCAAAAGGTCCTGTAGAAATTATTGCCATACTGTTAATTTTGTTCTAGAACAGGCAAAAGTTATTTTTTTTATTTTTAAATTTCTGAATTATTTTAACCTCTAATCTCTAATCACCACCCCTCATCACTGCTCAATTTATCCTCTAATCTCTAATCACCTCTCATCATTCCTAATCATCCAACTTCCTGAACGGTCACCCATCCTCCCACTCCCCCAGCCTGAGCACGCTTAACTTCCGAGTTTTATTCTCCCTCGTTTCCAAGTCTGCACTTGTTGTTTTCCTGACAATAGTAAGATGTCAATCCTATTAACCCTCAGGAATTTTGCGTGAGCATGAAGTGACACATTTCACTGTTTGAGTTTGAAACTATTGTTTTAAAAAACAATAATTATTTAGTAACGCCAATATTTCTTGAATAATTAGTTTGACCATTGTTTGACCACAGTTTGACCAGATTTGACCAAAATTCAAAATAACTAAAATAATTATTTAGTAACACTAATATTCTAGAATAATTAGTTTGATCATTGTTTGACCACAGTTTGAATTTTTTTTGATTTTTTCCACTCTAGATCTTAAAAGCCCCGTAACTTTTTTTCTGTTAGGTTTTTGAGGATTTTAAAAATGTCTAACGGGGTTCCCCATGTTAAATTTGGATGTAACTTTTTGAGTAGATGAATTTTTCATATAAAAAACTTTTTCATCCGAGTCAGTATGCAAAAGTTATGCCCATTTTACTAAATTCTAGAGAGATTTTGCAAATAAAGTCGAAATTCACATTTGCAAATTTTCCCAACAACTAGACCACATATCACATGGGAAACTTATTTTTTTATTTTTTTGACATTTTCATCATTTTCTTTTATTTATTTTTAACTGAAAAGGCGATCTGGGGGGTTTGGAGTTTGAAAATGTGACCTTTAGTACCGGTTCGTGCCATGAACTGGTACTAATGCCTCAAACCCCATTAGTACCGGTTGGTGGCTCGAACGAGGACTAAAGGTTTAACCTTTAGTTCCGGTTGGTGCCACGAACCGGTACTAATGGGCATCGCACCCTTTAGTCCCGGTTCCAGTCACCAACCGGGACTACAAGGTCCAGACGAACCGGGACAAATGGCCCACGTGGCCCCTGGGCGCACGAACCGGGACTAATGGGCTAATCCGGGATGAACCAAAGCCCTCTTTTCTACTAGTGCACCT